>NC_091170.1:3898764-3993764 GCF_040958095.1 Procambarus clarkii | reverse complement strand
CGATTACACATCACTAATATGCAGAATAGGTACAGAATAGGTACACACACACACACAACATGGGTTCAGGGATCGCAGGTCCTGCCTCACAGGGTTATTTGAATTCTACAACCAGGCAACAAAAATAAGGCAAGAAAGAGAAGGGTGGTCAGACTGCATATTTTTGGATTGTCAGAAAGCCTTTGATACAGTGTCACACAAGAGGCTAGTGAAAAAGCTGGAGATGCAGGCTGGAGTGAAATGGAAGGTACTCCATTGCATAAAGGAGTACCTAAGCAACTGGAGGCAACGAGTCTGTGTGAGGGGTGAGGTTACTTGAGACCAAAGAGCCAGAGCTCAACCCCCGCAAGCACAAATAGGCGAGTTAAAATAGGCGAGTACACACACACACACACACACAGTTGGTCAGTTGTCATGTTGGATAGACGTGGGTTGGGAGCTCTTGGGTCACTAGTGGAGTGGGAGGGGTATTCGGATTACTTCGAAGTGAAAAATTGTATACAAGTAGATGAAAAACTTGGGTTTCGACTAAAACCATAAGGTAGTGATGAAAAACAGTATAAGCAGCGTAATTGAAGATAGTTGTTGACGCACTGTGGCAGTGTGCAGAGTGGGGCAGACCTATGACCGTGACCTCACCCCCGGCAGCAACCCTTCCAACACCATGTGGGGAGACGCTTGGAGATTCACTCGCCTATTGTGTTAGCAGGTCGGTAAGGTACTTGGAACCCCTGTGGGTAAGGTTGGATTATACCAATGACTAGGTTAGGAAGGGCATCTAGGTCCAGCTGTATTATGATTGAAGAAGAGGATAGGTTTGTGGAGAAGATTATTGGGAAATTTATAGAGAAGAGGGATGTTTGGATAGATGATCAAATCCAGGGGATTAAAAGTGAATTCTATAATAAGATACAGGACGAGGTTCAAAGACACAAACAAGAGTTTATGGATTATATTCAAGAGGAAATCAGGAAGAGCAGGGGTACAATGGAAAGGAGGAATAACTAGGCTTACAAATGAATATGGCAGGAATAAGGGATGCATGACAAGGGAAGGGGGAGTGGTGGGGGATGGAGTAGCGAGTGTGAGAAGGGTGGGGGGTCAGCCAGGGAGGGGGGCGACCAGCATGACCCTGCACTGAGAAAGAGGTCAATCATAATCCATGGATTACTTGAAACCAAGGCACCATTGAGGCAGGAAAGGATGGAGATTGAAGATTTGGAGCTACAGCGGTATCTTGAGAGACATGAGAGCCAAGATGGCAGGGAATGAGGTGCAAGTCCACTGACCCATTGGGCCATACAACTGTGACAAGAAACGACCTGTCATGGTACAGTTCACTAACGAACAGGCAGTGGATTACATACCGCATCACAAACTCTTACTCAGAGGTAGCGAAATCTACTACAATGTGTATATTAACAGATACATGACAAAAGAGGAACAGATAGCCCACAGGGCGAGCAAACCTCCATGATACAACTCTTCCCATTTGAATGTAGCTACACACCCCAGTGCTCACCCACCCCGTCCCCCACCCCATGCTAACCAGCTCACACCTGCTTCCCAGGTCACTCCCTCCCCAAATCAGTCCTCCCGGCCCCTGCTTATCTCCCCAACACCTCTCCTGACCCCGTCTTACCCCATTGCATTCAAATCCATCTGCTTCATCCCACATTCCCTCAACCCCCAAAACCCACTCAGCCCTCACCTCTTCTCATCCCCTCTCCTTTCATGTGACCCCACCACCCTTGCGAGGGGGGCACATGGACCCCTGGGGGGAAGAGGGGACCCCCACCTCTTCCTCCATTTCCCTCTTCCCACCTTCTGCCCCAATGCCCACACCTACCCCTTTTGTTCCCTCTGACTAATACAACCTCCCTCCCATTCTCACTATCCATGTTCCATCTGCCCCTCTTCCCCCCACCCCCTCTATCCTTCTCCGCCCCCCCCCCCCAACCTCTCAACCTCTAGCTGTTTCCCAACCTTATGCTACCTCTCAGACCCTCCCTAATCTTCAGACCCAGTATGCCCTTCCTACTCCAGACCTACCTACCCAGGCCCTACCCCAGACCTTCCTACCTACCTTCCTAGATGCCCAGCCCCCATTCCCCCTCCAAGCACCCCTCCCGACCCCTTTCACCCCCAGACACCCCCAGATCCCCCCCAGACACCCCCAGATCCCACCAGACCCCCAGAGAAAGGGCAAACTCTGGTACCAGAGTTTCCATGAAGAATCTCAAGGTTTGGTACACCAATGCTGATGGGGTATCTAATAAAGCAGAAGAGATAAAAGAAAGAGTGAGTGAGGCAGATCCTGACATAGTTGCAATAGTGGAAACTAAAATAAATGACACGATCTCGGATGCAATCGTTCCAGAGGGCTACCAGGTGATAAGAAAAAAGAGGACACAGAGACAGGGAGGGGAAGTGGCACTCCTAATAAAGCGGAAATGGAAGTTTGAAGACCTGGGAAATCGGGTTACTAATGAGAGCACAAGCTTCCTACATGGAATTCTGATAGCAGATGGGAGGAAGATTGTGATCTTGGCAATCCACAATTTCCCCTCCAAACAGTAGAAGACCCAGGCAGGAGTATGATGACAACAAGGCATGCATAAATGAACTGCATTAAGCAGCAACATTAGCTCACAGAATGAGAGCGAAGCTGCTGGTCATGGGGGACCTAAATCACGGATAGATAAATTGGCAATCAAGGAATCCCCGTGGAGGGGATGAAACATGGGGAGAAAAGTTAGATGTAATAGACAGGAATTTCCTAACACAACATGTGAAGGAAGACACAAGGGAAACAGGAGGAGATGCACCGAGCCTATTAGAGCTGATTTTCACCCAGAACATAGAAGATATCGAAAATTTAGAGCATGAAATACCTCTAGGGGCCAGCGACCATTGTGTCCTAGTCTTTGACTACATGATGGAATTCAAACTTGCGACCATGGGACGAGAGGTCTGGGATAGGAGAGTTGACTACAGGAAAGGGGACTACAGGAGGATAACGGACTATCTGGGAGAAGTGCAGTGGGAGGAAGAAATTAGAGGAAAAACAGTCCAAGATATAATGGACCTAGTCCTACGGAAATGCCAGGAGGCCGAAGAGAGAATTATACCAACAGTAAAGGGAAAAATAAGAGGGAATATAATAACCAATGGTTTAATAGACAGTGTCAGGAAGCAAAAATGGCCAGCAGGCGGGAGTGGAGGAAGTACAGAAGACAGAGGACAGAGGACAACAGGATCATATGCAACAAAGCTAGGAACGATTACATTAACATAAGACTATCATCGGAAAGGAACTATGAGAACGATAATGCGATCAAAGCGAAAAAGCTACCTAAATTACCACACAGCCATATAAGAAGCAAAATGTTGGTGAACGACCAAATGACAAGACTAAGGAAAACAGAGGGGGCATATACTGAAAGTGACAAGAAAATCTGCAAGGCACTGAATGCCAGTTTCCATGGAGTGTTCACTACCGAGACTGAGCAGCTCCCATTGTTAGAAGAGATTACTCTAGATGAAAGACTATTAGATATAGAGGTGACAACAGAGGAGGTAATGAAACAGTTGACAACACTGGATGCAAATATAGCAGTTGGACCAGACAAAGTATTGCCGTGGATACTAAAAGATGCAGCGCAGGCAATCAGCGTGCCTCAGGCAATGATCTTTAATGAGTCACTTATGTCAGGAGATTTGCCCAGTTGCTGGAAGAAGGCAAATGTCGTACCGATTTTCAAGAAAGGCAATAGGGAGGAGACTCTTAACTATAGACCTGTATCACTGACAGGCATCCCCTGCAAAATACTGGAAAGAATAATTAGGCTACGACTGGTTGCAAACCTGGAGAACTTTAGGTTTGTGAACAAACATCAACATGGGTTCTGGAAAGGGAAATCATGCATAACAAACCTTTTGGAATTCTGTGATAAAATAACTAGAATAGGAAGGGCTAGGGGGACAGGGAGATGGTGGGGAGTACGAGGGGATGGTGGAGTTAAGAATGGTCGGGAGGACGAGGGGACAGTGGAGTAGGGGATGGTGGGGAGGTCAAAGGGACGGAGGAGAGAGGAATGGTCAGGAAGACGAGGGGATAGGGGAGTGGGGAATGGTTGGAAGGATTAGGGAATGGGGGAGGGGAATGGTGGGGAGGACTGGGGTACAGGGAAAGGTTGCTGTGGCTCAGCAATGCTCTTGCGTGGCTGGGAACAGCTAGTCTATATAAAAAAAATGGAAATGTTCCTTTGTTCAAAATCGCTAATCTCCGAAAGTTCTTAACCGATTGCTTTGAAATTTTCACACAACGTTCCATTCGCATCCGAGCTGGTTTTTATATACATACTATATAGATGTCACGTCTGTGATGGTAAAAAACAAACACGCTTTTTCCATAAAACTATGTTTTTCATGTGAGAGAAATTTTCAAATCCTCTTTACCGATTGCTTTGAAATTTTGACACAACGTTGCATTTGAAAAGCCTCATGTTTTTATAATTTTACTATATACATGCCTCCCCTGTGACAGGAAAAAAATTTTTTTTTGGATAATCAGCACCATCTGTTGGATGTATGAGCAACACACACTGTAATCTCCCAAAGTTCTTCACTGATTGCATTGACATTTTTATACAACATTTCATTCGAATATGCACGTGTCTTTATATGCCTACTATATAGATGCCACACCTGTGACAGGTAAAAACATAATTTAATGAAAAAGTAGCACCATCTGTTAAACGTAATAGCAACACGGAGATGCTATACTAGATATGTTATGATGTCCACTTCAATGTTTCCGATTGCATCAATAAATTGAATTTTCATAGATTTCGATTTATTTTAATTTTGATTTAATTATTTTGTGACATTGTGTTGGAATTGGCTGTGTTGTTTACTACACCATTCATTTCATAAGTATAAGTATAGATACCACACTTGTAAAAGGTAAAAAAATTCTTTTATAAGAAATAGCGCCATCTGTTGTACGTAAGAGCCATACACACTATAATAAATAGGTTACGATTCCATTTCAATCTTTCCAATTGCACTGACAAATTAAATTTTCATATATTTCGATTTTTTTTTCATTTTTATTTAATTATTTTGTGTGATATTTTAAGAAACAGCACCATCTGTTGTACGTAAGAGCCATACACACTATAATAAATATGTTACGATTCCATTTCAATCTTTCCAATTGCACTGACAAATTAAATTTTCATATATTTCGATTTTTTTTTCATTTCAATTTACTTATTTTGTGTGATATTGCATTAGAATTCAGCTGTGTTGTTTACCATACCGTTCATTTCGTGAGTATAAGTTTAGATGCCACACACCTGTGACAGTAAAAACATGCATTTTTGAAAAACAGCGCCATCTGTTGCACGTAAGAACAACTCACGCTGAACTAAATATGTTACGATTCCGTTTCAATGTTATCAATTTCATAGATAAATTCAACTTTCATAGATTTCGAATTATTTTCATTTTGATTTATTTTGTGACACTGCCTTGGAATTGAGCTTTGGTGTTTACCATACCGTTCATTTTAAGAAAATAATTCATTTTTTATTTTTTCATTTTTTTCATTTTGTTTTTTAATAGTTTTTTTTTTACAATTCAGTGATGGGAACATCAGATCATTTGATGTTCCCAATTTTCTGATGGGAACATCAGATCATTTGGGAATGCATCGGACGAGGGAGTGGGGAATGGTGGGGAGGACGAGGGAACGGGAGTGGGGATGGTACTGAGGACGACAGGACAAGGGAGGGAGTAATATTGGGGAGGACGAGGAGACGGGGGGTTGGGGATGGTGAGGACAAGGGAACAGGGGATTGGAGAATGACGGGAAGGACAAGGAGACAGAAGAGGGGGGGATGTTGCGGAGGATAACGGAACAGGGGAGAGTGGAATGATAGGGAGGCCGGGGGGATGGGGGAGTGAGAGATGGAGGAGAGTACGAGGGGATGGTGGAGTAGGGATTGGTTAGAAGGACAAGGGGACGGTGGAGTGGGGGATGGTGGGGAGGACATAGGGATGGGGTTGGGAGGAAATGGTGGAGAGGACAAGGGGACGGGGGAATTGGGAATGGATGGGAGGACGAAAGGACAGGAGAATGAGGAATGGTTGGGAGGTCAAGGGGACAGGGGAGGGGGAATTGTGGGGTGGACTGGAAGAAAAGGGAAAGGTTGCTGTGGCTCAGCAACGCACATGCGTTGCTGAGCCACAGCAACGCATGGCCGGGTACAGCTAGTCAATATAAATAAAAATGGAAATGTTCGTTTGTTCGAAATGGCTAATCTTCGAAAGTTCTTCACTGATTGCTTTGAAATTTTCACACAATATTTCATTCGCATCAGTGCAGGTTTTTATGTACATATTATATTGATGTCATGTCTGTTAGGGGAAAAAAATGTCTTTTTTTAAATACTGTGTTTTTCTTGTGAGAGAAATCTTCGAAGCCTTTTTACCGATTGCTTTGAAATTTTGACAGAACGTTGCATTCGAATAGGCACATGTTTCTATATACCTACTATATACATGCCTTACCTGTGACTGGAGAAAACATGCTTTTTTTGAAAAACAACGCTATCTGTTGGATGTAAGAGCAACACACACTGTAATCTCCCAAAGTTATTCACCGATTGCTTTGAAATTCTGACACAACGTTCCATTCGAATATGTGTGTCTTTTTATATGCCTACTATATAGATGCCACCTCTTTGACAGGTAAAAACATGCGTTTTGTGTTTCACATAATAGCAACATGCACGTTATACTAAATATGTCATGAATTCCATTTGAATGTTTCCGATTGCATTGATAAATTTTATTTTCATAGATTTTGATTTATTATATTTTTTTATTGAATTATTTTGTGTGACATTGTGTTGGAATTGAGCTGTGTTGTTTACCATACCGTTCATTTCGTAAGTATAAGTATAGATGCCACACCTATTACAAGTAAAACTATGCATTTCTTGAAAAACAGCACCATCTGTTGCAAGTAAGAGGAACACAAAATCTATACTAAATATGTTACAATTCCATTTCAATGTTTCTGATTGCATTCATAAATTGAATTGTCATAGATTTTGATTATTTTCATTTTGATTTAATTATTTTGTGTGAATTACATTGGAATTGAGCTGTGTTGTTTACCATACCGTTCATTTTGTGAGTATAGTTTATTTTTTTACTTTTTCATATTTTCATTTCATTTTTTAACAGTTTTTCTTATATTTCAGTGATGGGAACATCAGATCACTTGATGTTCCAAATTTTCTGATGGGAACATCAGACCATTTGGGAAGGCATCGGATGAGGGAGTGGGGAATGGTGGGGATGACGAGGGGACAGAAGTGAGAGATGGTTGGGAGAACGAGTTGACAAGGGAGGGGGTAATGGTGGGGAAGGACGAAGGTAGAGAGGAGTTTGGGATGGTGGGAACGAGGGGATGGGGGAATGGAGAATGGTGGGAGGACAAAGAGACAGGAGAGTGGGGCATCGTGAGAAGGAAAAGGGGATGGGCGAGTGGGGAATGGTGGGGAGGACGAGGGGACGGTGGAGTGGAGAATTGTTGGGAGGCCGAGGAGATGGGTGAGGGGGGAATGGTGGGGAGGACTAGGGGATAGGGAAGGTTGCTGTGGTTCCGCAACACGCATGCTTTGCTGAACCACAGCAACGCATGGCCGGGTACTGCTAATCTATATAAATAAAAATGGAAATGTTCGTTCGTTCAAAATCGCTAACCTCTGAAATTTCTTCATTGATTGCTTTGAAATTTTCACACAACGTTCCATTCGCATCTGAGCGGGTTTTTATACACATACTATATAGATGTCACGTCTGTGACAGGAAAAAACATTTTTTTTTTGTAAACTGTTTTTCATGTGTTTTTCATGCGAGGGAAATCTTCGAAACCTCTTTACCCATTGTTTTAAAAATTTTGACACAACGTTGCATTCAAATAGGCGCCTCTTTTTATATACTTAGTATATAGATGCCACCCCTCTGACAGGTAAAAACACAGATTTTTTGAAAAACAGCGCCATCTGTTGCACATAATAGCAACATGCACGCTATACTAACTATGTCACGAATTCCATTTCAATGTTTCCGACTGCATTGATAAATATTATTTACATAGATTTCGATTTATTTTATTTTTTGTTGAATTATTTTGTATGACATTGTGTTGGAATTGAGCTTTGATGTTTACCATACCGTTCGTTTCGTAAGTATAAAAATAGATGCCACACCTGTGACAGGTAAAACGATGCTTCTCTTGAAAAACAGCGCCATCTGTTGCATGTAAGAGCAACATACATGCTATACTAAACATGTTACTATTCCATTTCAATCTTTCTGATTGCATTGACAAATTGAATTTTCAAAGATTTTGATTTATTTTCGTTTTAATAAATTTATTTTGTGTGAATTGCATTGGAATTGAGTTGTGTTGTTTACCATACCGTTCATTTTGTGAGTATAGTTTTTTTTTCATATTTTCATTTCATTTTTAACTGTTTTTCTTATATTTCAGTGATGGGAAAATCAGATCACCTGATGTTCCCAATTTTCTAATGGGAACATCAGACCATTTGGGAAGGCATCGGACGAGGGAGTGGGGAATGTTGGGGTTGACGAGGTTACGGAAGTGAGAGATGGTGAGGAGGACGAGGGGACAAGGGAGGGGGTAATGGTGGGGAAGGGGGAATTTGGGATGGTGGGGACGAGGGGATGGTGGAATGGAGAATGGTCGGGAGGACAAAGGGACAGGGGAGTGCGGCATGGTGGACCAACCTGTCCTCTTAAAAATAACATCGTTTCTGGCCGTTTGCCCGTATGGCCGAAAGTGGATGAATTTGAAAATGAAAATATTTTTTTTTTAAACATCAGTAAGTTAAGGGTCCTCTGGTAGGTTAGGTGGGCAGGAAATTTTCATAAAGTTTCAAATTTGTATGAAAAATGCTAATTGAAAGTTTCCTCTCCTAACCTTTCTGAGTAGGCCAGATGACTCAAACAGAAAACAGGACAGTACGACACTTTTGTGAGTCGATTTCATTTCAAATTACATCCACTTTTGGCCATAGCACACATACAAGCGAAAAGCGATGTTATTTTTAAGTGGACGGGTTGGGGAAGGAAGAGGGGGATGGTGGATTGGGGAATGGTGGGGAGGACAAGGGGAAGGTGGAGTGCGGAAGGGTTGGGAGGCCGAGGAGACGGGTGAGGGGGAAAGGTGGGTAGGACTAGGGGACAAGGAAGGTTGCTGTGTTGCTGAGCCACAGCAACATGTGGCCGGGTACTGCTAGTATATTAATAATAATGGAAATGTTCGTTTGTTCATAATCGCTAATCTCCAAAAGTTCTTTACCAATTGCTTTGAAATTTTCACAGATCATTCCATTCGTATCCGAGCGGGTTTTTATATTCATACTATATAGATGTCATGTCTGTGACGGGGAAAAAACATGATTTTTTAAAAAAATGTGTTGTTCATTTGTTTTTCATGGGAGGGAAATATTCAAAACCTTTTAACCGATTGTTTTGAAATTTTGACACAATATTGCATTCGAATAGGCGCGTGTTTTTATATACATTCTATATATATGCCTCACCTGTGACAGGAAAAAACATTTTTTTTTTAAATTAAAAACAGCACCATCTGTTGGACGTAAGAGCAACACACGCTGTAATCTCTGAAAGTTCTTCACCAATTGCTTTGAAATTTTGACACAATGTTCCATTCGAATATGTACATGTTTTTTATATATCTACTACATAGATGCAACACCTGTAAAAGTTAAAACATGCATTTTTTTTAAACAGTGCCATCTGTTGCACATAATAGCAACACACACACACACTATTACTAAATTTGTTATGGTTAAATTGAATTTTCATAGTTTATGATTGATCTTCATTTTGATTTAATTATTTTGTGTGACATTGGGTTGGAATTGAGCTGTGTTGTTTACCAAACCGTTCATTTCGTAAATATAAGTGTAGATGCCACACCTGTGACAGATAAAACATTTTTTTTAAGAAACAGCACAATCTGTTGCACGTAAGAGCAACTCACGCTATCCAAAATATGTTACGATTCCTTTTCAATGTTTTTGATTGCATTGACAAATTTAAGTTTCATTGATTTCGATTTATTTTCATATTGATTTAATTATTTTGTGTGACATTGCGCTGGAATTAAGCTGTGTTGTTTACCGTTCATTTGGTAAGTATAGTTAATTTTTTATTTTTTAACTGTTTTTATTTCGTTTTTTTTAACTGTTTTTCTTATATTTCAGTGATGGGAACATCAGATCATTTGATGTTCCCAATTCTCTGATGGGAACATCAGATCATTTGGGAATGCATTGGACGAGGGAGTGGGGAATGGTGGGAAGGACGACGAGACAGGCAAGGGGGGGTAATTGTGGGTAGGACTAGGGGACGGGGGAGGGGGAATGGTAGGGAAAACGAGAGGACGGGGGAGTGGGAGATGGTGGAGAGGACAAGTGTACGGTGGTGTGTGGAATGGTTAGGAGGACGAGGGGACGGAGGAGTGGGTAGAATGGTGGGGAAGACTGGGTGACCGGGGAAGGTTGCTCTGGCTCAGCAACGCACATGCATTGCTGAGCGACAGCAATGCGTTGCCGGGTACAGCTAGTATAATATATATGGAAAACTCGTGAAGGGTTCAACATGTAGGTTTCGAACCTTAGACAGGCAAGCGCTCCAAACACCCTAGCATATCCAGCACCATAACAAATGGACGACAACTGACTGTACAAAAACTGTTGGTAGTCGTGAGACGATTTACACTACAGCACTCGGTGGCTAAAGGGCACAGATAAATTTCATCGTTAAACGCCTGGAAAGAGATGTTGTTGTCTTGCCTATATACTGGGTTTTTTGAGGCTTACAGTCCCCAAGAGGGCATTTGAAGGCATAGACGACGTTGGTTTCTTTTAAAGCGTTCTGCTTTGTGTCTGGAGAGTTTCTCATGAGTAGGCTGGCCGTTTTCCTGGTTTTATAGTAAATCGTCAGTTGTATCTTCTGATTTTTGTCTGTAGGGATAACGTTTCTACTGACAATATATTTCAGGACCCTTTCCTCCGTTTTATGGGCTGTGGAAAAGAAGTTCCTGTAAAATAGTCTAATAGAAGGTATAGGTGTTGTGTTAGTTGTCTCTTCAGAGGTTGCATGGCGTGACCGTGCCCTCAGCCACAGCTCAGAATGGAAGCAAGTCGACGAAGAACTCCGTTTTGTAAGGCAGGTCCTAGTCAACAACGGCTTCTCCAATGGTTTCGTGGAAGACATAATAAGAAGGAAAGTGAAACGTCATGCAACCTCTGAAGAGACAACTAACACAACACCTATACCCCCTATTAGACTATTTTACAGGAACTTCTTTTCCACAGCTCATAAAAAGGAGGAAAGGGTCCGTTTAAATAATTAAATAAAAATATTTCTACATAATAAATTATGTGGAAATAATTACCACCATTTTGTATCTTGGAGCAGTCGCTAAAGGCAAAGGACTCAACATAACTTTAAACTGGATCCCATCCCATATTGGAATCCCATTAAATGAAAAAGCTGATGAAATTGCTAAATTGGCAACTCGTCATCCAGTGATACATAAAACAATACAACCCAGCCTAGAGAACATAAAAAACATCATCACCAAAAAACTCTCACACCTCAACAAAGCCTACCTACACCAGAGAATAGCTGAAGGTTCGCCCACTGCAACATGGTATCTTCAGGCAAGCAAATTAGAAAGGTTAAATATCCCAAAAGGAATCCACAGGGAAATAGCAGTTAGGTTATATAGACTACATCTAGGTTACAGATGCAACTGGGAGATTGGTGAACCCCGACAGAGAGAGTGCATCTTCTGCCAAACTGTCACAGAAAAGCCATTACTTCACTATCTTCTGGAATGTGAAGCAACCAATGACCTTAGAAGAGCTTTAAGAGTTCCTGAATCATGCAGTGGCCACCCTGAAGCCATCAACACAGCCACTCTCCTGGTTAACAAAGGTGTTCAGCTGCTGGACACCCTCATAAAGACTGTGAAGCAGTATCCTCCCCCGCGATAACAGCTTGATGGTTAAATACAACCTCAGAATACTGAGAAAAAAAAATTGTACCACTTACGGGCTATTCATGCCCGTGCCACCTCTTGGGTGGCTTAATCTTTATCAATCAATCAATCACTTGAAAGCGTTTCGTAATAACTTATTACATTTTCAAAGACTTTTAGTTTACACACACACAACTATAACCTGCAAACACTAAACAGAGTTATTACTATGCAATGGTTTAAACAGTTGTTGTTGTTATAGATTCAGCTACTCGGAAGTTCCAAGTAGCATGGGCTATGGTGAGCCCATAACTTACCTGGCACAGGAGCGGGGCAAGTAGCACGGGCTATAGCGAGCCCGTAGTGGACTTACCTGGCACTGGAGCGGTGCTGTGCTTTATGCGGAGATGAGGAATTGATTGATTGATGAAGATTAAGCCACCCAAAAGGTGGCATGGGCATGAATAGCCCGTAAGTGGTGGCCCTTTTAAGCCATTACCAGTATCAAGAGCTGATACTGGAGATCTGTGGAGGTGCGAATGCACCCTGCATGATGGGAGATGTCTCCCTTGTGAATGTGTTAAGATGAAGATGAAGCCACCCAAAAGGTGGCACGGGCATGAATAGCTCGTAAGTGGTGGCCCTTTTGAGCCATCACCAGTATCAATAGATGATACTGGAGATCTGTGGAGGTGCGACTGCACCCAGCGTGACGGGAGATGTCTCCTGTTGTTAAAACAGCTTTCATTTTTCAAAATGCAGGTATAAATTGAAAAAAAAAAAAGTTTAAACAGCTTTCATTTTTCAATTTATACCTGCATTTTGGGTGAGATGATATGTTACAACAGTTTTGGATGAGGTGAACAAAACTTTCAACACAAGATAGAACACGAAACAATGGGTAATGAAGGTAAGAATGGAACTAACTGCAGAGGGCCTACTGGCCCATATTTCTTGATGCTTCTATATTTTAGCGGAGTCTTGAAGTGGGTAGAATATAGTTGTGCATTAATTGGCTGTTGATTGATGGTGTTGACTTCTTGATGTGTAGTGCCTCGCAGATGTCAAGCCGCCTGCTATTGCTGTATCTATCGACGATTTCTGTGTTGTTTGCTAAGATTTCTCTGGTGATGGTCTGGTTGTGGGAAGATATCTCTTCCCACAGAAGAGATCTATATTTAATAATATATGTCTACAGGAAAGACTGCTATATATATATATATATATATATATATATATATATATATATATATATATATATATATATATATGACTGAAAACTCACAAACTCAGAAAACTAGTCCTGGGGACCATTCAGGCTTGTTCGCATATATATATATATATATATATATATATATATATATATATATATATATATATATATATATATATATATATATATATATATATATATATATATATATATATATATATATATATATATATATATAAGTTTGTGAGGGTACCACCTCTGGTGCCAATGTGGGGACCCATAGCCTCGGAGAAGAAAATAAAAAGTATTCAGAGGAGACCTTGTGGTTTCTCACTGAACACTAATATTATCTTCTCCTACCACCCCCATTCTTTTGTATGTACACATATATATTTACTTTATTTGAACTTTGTTACAAAAAAGAGTTACATATGGGTTACAAAGATGGTTATCATAGGTTGTCGAGTTCCTCCAGCTCCTCAGATGGCGGGCAGGAACCCTGGATGCAGTGCGCATTTCCCCTCTGTATCGCCACACTGAGGCGCTGGAAAAGAAAGCTTGCAGCTCTTGGGTCCCTTGTTGTTTCAATGAGCCTAGAACCCAGTTCCTTCAAAAAATTGGTAGCACTTTTACCCCAGGCGCCGAGTGTCTCAGAAGCAATGGGAACAAAATTGTAGTGGTGATCCAGTTCTCTATACTTACGGGATTTGGCTGCTTCCCTGTGGGTGGCAGCGCCTCCTGGTTGTGCAACACTGAGGTTAATGTAGGTGTTAGCCAGGGTTGATACGCACGTGTAGTCCCATACCAACTGCTTGCAATTCTTCCAGGGGTTCACTGTGATACCATCCGGGCGACCAATAAGAGCATCAGAGTTACGGGGCGTTAGGTAACGGGGCTCTCTTTCAGCTGGGCATCCAGCTGTGGTGAGGCTCCTTTTGATGATGTCGTTAACTTCACTGTGCCTCGAGTGCCATCCCCCTGTGCTTTGGCAGAGTAGGCCATGGTGGCCGTACCTGTCAGCCACCACCTCGCCGCAAATACACCTATATCTGGTGTGGATTGGGGCAGCAAGGCGGAGGGCCACAGCAATTCGGAGGGCGTGTGGTGTGAGACGCGTGCCAGTTGCCGACATTGGGGTTGCTAACAGGAAATCCCCTGCATGTGGTGCTGCTACTGCTGTGAGGCGAGCAATGTCGTGTTGTGTTGTTGCAGCACCCAGGCACTCTGCAGCAACTTGCTCTTGGTCTATATATATATATATATGTATATATATATATATATATATATATATATATATATATATATATATATATATGTATATATATATATATATATATATATATATATATATATATATATGTATATATATATATATATATATATATATATATATATATATATATATATATATATATATATATATATATATATAAATATATATATTTTACAGGAACTTCTTTTCCACAGCTCATAAAATGGAGGAAAGGGTCCTGAAAGATATTGTTAATAGAAACGTTATCCCTACAGACAAAAATCAGAGGATACAACTGATGATTTACTATAAAACCAGAAAAACGGCCAGCCTACTCATGAGAAACTCTCCAGACACAAAACAGAACGCTTTAAAAGAGACTAACGTCGTCTATGCCTTCAAATGCCCTCTTGGGGACTGTAAGCTCCAAAACGATTCGATTCAAATAAACGATTCTTCGCGGCAGGGGATCGTATTCCAGGGACCATAGGATTAAGGACCTGCCCGAAACGCTACGCGTACTAGTGGCTGTACAAGAATGTAACAACTCTTGTATATATCTCAAAAAAAAAAAAAAAAAAAAAAACCCAGTATATAGGCAAGACAACAACATCTCTTTCTAGGCGTTTAACGATGCATAAGCAACAGGGCTCCATTAAGGAACATATAATCTCTTCCCACAAGCAAACCATCGCCAGAGAAATCCTAGTAAACAACACAGAAATCATCAATTGATACAGCGATAGCAGGCGGCTTGACGTTTGCGAGGCACTACACATCAAGAAGTCAACACCAGCAATCAACAGCCAATTATTGCACAACTATATTCTACCCACCTCAAGACTCCACTCCAATATAGAAGCATCAAGAAATATGGACCAATAGGCTTTCTACAAACACTTCTATTCAATATCCATTGTTTCGTGTTCTGTCTTGTGTTGATGAAATTAATACCCTATTAATACCACATTTTGTTCTGTCTTGTGTTAATGCCACATCACCCCTTCCACCTCACTCAAATATATATATATATATATATATATATATATATATATATATATATATATATATATATATATGTATATATATGTATATATATATATATATATATATATATATATATATATATATATATATATATATATATATATATATATATATATATATATATATATATACATATATATATATGCAATTGACGATCACTAAACACTGATTATTTGTATGCGGAAAAACCACAAAGAAATTGGAAAGAGAGGTGAACGTTTCGGCCTGTTACAGCCTTTGTCAACACCAGACTGACTAAAGAAAGAGAGAGAGGGTGCAGGCCAACACCTGGAACCTGATCAACCCATCTCTAGGGAAAGGATTACCAGAAACAGGAAAGGTCAAAGAGGATTAAGCGGTCAGAGAATAAGGATGAAAGGTTAAAGAAAAGCCTCATGAACACAAATAAATGAATATAAAATTGTAATGAGACATTGTAAGCCTCCCTTTCAGAGTTTTTTCTTAAACTGTTGTGTAATATCTGGGTCAAGTTTGTATATACCAGTACTAACATTGAGAAGATTTGGACATTGACTAATTAGGGCAGACTCAATTAAATTCCGTTCCACAAAGCAATTGCAATTGGCAATGCTTTCGCCCCATCCCAATTAATAGTGTGATCACACAAACTTGTATGTAGATACAAAGCATTAGACGTTTGGGCAGTTCTTATACTATAAGCATGTTGGGACATACGTAATTGTAAGGATTTTCCAGTTTGTCCAAGGTACACAGACTCACAATCATTGCAGGGAATCGAATACACACAACCTGTTGTACCAGGGGAGTTTTTTATTAAATTAGACTTGATCGTATTATTACTGAACACCAAATTGATATTAAGGTTCTTAAAAACTGGGAAAGGTTTCTCAAATCCCATCGCATAAGGTACCACCAATGAGTTTCTATTTTCTGGTTTCGCTTTGGAGACATTATTATAAAACGTACGTTTAGCTTTCCCAAACGAACAATCCAAAAACATCTTAGGGTATTGTAAACTCTTTCCAATTTCATATATTTTAGCTATCTCTTCATCAAAAAACTCATGGCTGCATACCCTCAAAGCCCGAAGAAACATTCCTGAAAATACTGCCTGTTTAACTTTACTATGATGATTCGAATAATAATGAACAAACTACCCCACGTTGGTAGGTTTTCTATACACATTAAATTTGAACCTTCTATTGACTCTATGAATCATAATGTCCAAAAACGGAAGAGTACCATTCTCCTCATTTTCACATGTGAATTTTATTGAAGGTGCCAAAGAATTAAGTTCATTAAGAAAAACAATTTGGTCTTGGTCACTCGGCCATAAGCACAAAATATCGTCGACAAACCTAAACCAGACTACATTAGAGGGGATAATCCTGGATAAGATCTTTGTTTCGAAGAACTCCATATACAAATTGCTCAAAACTGGGGAAAGGGGATTGCCCATAGCCATTCCAAATGTTTGTTTGAAAATTTTTCCATTGAAACTGAAATAATTGTCTTTTATACATAATTTGATAAGTTCCAACACATTATTGGTCTGCAAGCTCAAATTATATTTAGGCAGTTCCTCACGTAGGTATTCTAACAAATCATCAACAAGTACTTTAGTGAATAAAGCAGTCACGTCAAAACTTACTAGTTTAAAATCAAAATTCAAATTTAGTGTGGATAGCTTATCAATTAAGTCAACATTGTTAGTTAAGTGCGAGTTAGAAATAGTACCAACGATAGGGGACAAAACCTTAACCAACCACTTAGAAAGTTTATAAGCCGCCGAACCAACTGAACTAATAATCGGTCTAACTGGATTATGAGGTTTATGGGTTTTTATAAGACCATACATATAAGGTAGAGAGGGAGATCGACTTGTTAGCCTAGAAATCAACTCTTTATCGCCTTTGCATAAAGTTTTGAGAGTTATGTTAAAATGTGCGATCACTTTTTCAGTAGCATCTCTGTTAACCAATAGATAAGTATCCCTATCTTCCAAAAGAAACTCCATTTTTCGAACATAGTCATCCTTATTCATAATAACTACTGCATTTGACTTATCAGCCTTGGTAATATGTAATGAATTATCTTTTATGAGATTTTTGAACGCATGAATAAATCGATTTGGACAATTAGGTACAGAATTGTTAAGTAAAACGCCATACATCATACCTTTGCACACATTAATATCTTCAACTGAGACATTGCTATACTTTTCAAGATTACAGAAACCTTTGGCAATATCTACAAAATTAACTGTCCCGTTAGACGTGGCAAAGCTCAGGCCATATCCTAATGCAGTAATCGTGTTGTTATCAAGTTGTCTATCCGAGAGGTTGATGACAAAATCACGGTTGGAGTGTTTACTCCAGTTACTTTGTTGAATAAGTCTCTTCAATTTTAAATCCAGTTTAGTACTCACCTTTCTGTAGGTAGACCTCAAAGTAGTGTAACAATAATCCATCAAACAGCGGTTCCATTCAGGCGGAATGACTTGGAGAAAGGCATACTTACAGTTATCCACCACTTTAAAACATTCACGCACTTCTAATTTAAGTAAATCGATGTTTTTCATAAGCACTATGCGGGGAATCTCATCAAACAGCCGATCTGATAATTTAAGAACGCTGTTGGGTAATAATGAACGGGGTAGCACTTGTTCATTATGGGAGAGAGGGATTGGCTGCTTGCTCGTTGCAGGGTGCGGTCACGGCGTTGGCGCTCTCTCAGTTGTTGGCTGACGTCTGGTGCGAGCAGGTCGCTGTTGTTGGTGTGTGGTGTGCCGGCTAGCCTGTGGGGGCTGCTGGCGTTATGGCGTCGTCGGTGACGCGGATTCGGAGGGTGGATTCCGCAGGATTGGAGTTCTCGGCGGCTGCTGATTGGGCGTTGGTGGAAGTGACGGTTTTGGATGTTTTCCAGGTGGACCTGCTCACTGTTTACGGCCTTGAGAAGATCTCTGACAAGCGTGTGGTGATCAAGTTCTCTGCCCCTGGTCCGTATCAGCGTTTTGTGAGTGATTTTGCTGGGCGTTCTCATCTGCTCCCGGGCTCTGCTGGTACTGTGGAGGTGTCAGACCGGTGTGTGGCGCCGACGTTTGTCAGCATTCATGGAGTTCCCTTGGACTTTCCCGAGGAGGTCCTTCGCACCTGCTTCTCTCGGTACGGTACTGTATTCACTCACCGTATAACCTGCCTCCGCTCAGGCCGCCTGTCGGGCTTGAGGACCAATGTGCGGACCCTTGGCATGCGCTTGACGCGTGATATTCCTTCTCAGGTCAAGTTCTACGGCTTTAACATGCGGGTTTTCTATGAGAATCAACCACGCACCTGTTTTCGGTGTGGTTTGCGAGGGCATCTTGCGGCCGGTTGCACTGCTTCCGGGATGGGGGAACCAGCTATCTTCCAGGAGGGTGATTTTCCCCCCTTGGGGGTTGGGGGGGCCAAGCCAGGTGGTGCAGAGATCGTGTTTGTCCCCCGCGGCCCCTCCTCGTTGTTGGTGCCTTCTGCTTCAACTGATCCTACTCCGGCTGTTCAGCAGTTTGGCCCACCTGGCTCGTTGGTGTCTGATGTGGCGCCCCCACTTCCTGTGCACGTCGTCACTGCGGAGGTTCATCGGGCTTCAGATGTTGCTGCCATGGAGACAGGTACGTCTGTGGAAGCTGCTCCATTGTGTGTAGGTGGGAGTGACGATCCTGCAGACCCTTCGTGTGGGGTTGCTCCTTTGTCTGGTGGCCGTTCATCCGACGTGGTTGCTGCTGCTCCGGAGGTGCTGCGGTCCTCTCGTGGCTCTAGAGGGCCTTCACCGGTCGCGACGTCGGACCAGCCCCGTCGTAAGCGGGAGGCGCGGGCGCGTTCCTCTGACAAAGGTCCTCCCATTAAGCGAGGGGGGTCTACGGCTGGAGCTGCTGTGGCGTGCGCCCCTCCTCCTCCTCCCTCTGGTGGCCTGATGCGGTCTGTTGCACCCGGAGCCCCCTCTGGGGGCAGTGACGCCCCAGGAGCAGTTGCGGTTGATCAGTGGGTGGTGTCCTCTGGTGTGGAAGGTCCTGGACGGGATGCGCTGACGTTGAAGTTTACAAAGTCTACAAAGAGTGCGAGCGCCGACGTTCCTGTGGGGCCCTCCTCTGCAGGGTTGCCAGATGGTGCGCCTACTGTTCCTACTGCCTCCCATGTGGGGGGCTCTGCTCCACCTACGGGGGCTGTGGAGTTGGTGGGGTCCTCATTGCCTTCCTGATGGCGCCCTCTCTGACTTGTGCGACGCTGAATGTGCGTAGATTGCGTAACTTGGCTGTGCAGATGGGCTTGGTGGCTGTGCTTCGTGAGCAACGTGTAGATGTAGCCTTTATTCAGGAGCATAATGTGCGTGACTTGAGTGCTTTGTCTGGGTTGACTGATGATTTTCATGTAGTGCTTAATCCGCCGAGGATGTCCTTTGGGGGCACGCTGATGCTGTTCTCCCGGAGGGCGTCCATTTCCGTGCTTCACACGGAGATGGATGAAGATGGCCGGGTGTTGTTCGCTCGTGTGTAGTACCTCGGGGTGGAGATTCCCTTATTGACTGTGTATGCTCCTTCTGGCACGGCGCGTCGCAAGGAGAGGGAGGAGTTTTTCCAGGGTGGGCTGTTACACTTCTTGCGTCATGACACAAGGGACATGGTTTTTGGGGGCGATTTTAATTGTGTCACTCTCGCACGGGATTGCAATAGTGCGCATCCGCAGAATGTTTCTTGGGCGTTGGTCTCCACCTTACAGAGTTGTGGGTTTCGTGATGCTGCTCTCATGTTTGGGGGCGATTTGGAACAGAGCTTCCGCAGAATCCCAACTGCCCACGAATATACAGCAGGTGTACAAAAGGCGACCTCACACCCAACCCCTAACTCAAGCAAATAGCTAAACCGAACCGAACAGAAATAAATCCCAAGCGCACCGAGGCCCCCACCCACCCCCAAATACTGACGCAACGACACCCAAAACAAAGCCAATGCCTTGGTAAAAACATCAGGGATGCCAACACCCCCCTCCTCCACCCGCAAAACCATGGAGGAGCGACGAACCGGATGATACTTCCCACACCACACATACCGATAAACTCTGCACTCCAACCTATGAGCACGCCGCCGATCCAGGGGGAAGCACTGAGCCAAAAACCACACCCTTGAAAGAACTTTGCTAGTAACAACAATCGCCCGCTGATAAACCGTCAATGGACGCGAGGATAACAAACCAACCGCCACCTCAACCGACCGAGACACCGCATCCCAATTCCACTCCAAGGATTGAGCATACGAGCTAAACCAAGTAATTCCGAGAACCCGAAGCGACCTGACCACCGGAAACCACGACCCCGCCCACACTGAACGGGAGGTCCAGCTCCCCAGCCCCATCAGACAGGACTTATCCCTATTAACAAGGGCCCCAGTGGCCAGCTCAAAACGCCGAACAAGGTCCTGAACCGCAACCACAGAGCCATCAGTCGCCACAAACAGAACCGTATCGTCAGCATACCCACAGATCGGTAAACAGAGACCAGCAGGCAGCCTCGGAGGAACCGCCAAAGCACATGACTTAACCGCACGAAACAAAGGCTCCTGAAAAATAACATAAAGGAGCATAGATAAGGGACACCCTTGCCGCACCGAGCGGCGAACGGCAAAGGGGGCACTAAAAAACCCATTAATGCACACACGACTATGACAGCGGGCATACAACATACGAACCCAAGAAAGAAACAACGGAGGAAACCCGAACCTCTCCATAGCCTGCAGCACAAAGCCCATCGACACACGGTCAAATGCTTTTGACCAATCTAAGCTGAGCATCGCCGCAGGTAGGCGAAGCTCAGAGGCACACAGAAGCACATCACGTAAAAGAGCATTGCACTGAAGCAAAGACCTACCCGGAATGCCACAAAATGGCTCAACCGAAACCACAGAACCAACCAATAACATCCCGACACCGACCTGCCAGCAACTTCGAGACAACCTTATAATCAACATTTAACAGGGTGATCGGCCTCCAATTCGACAGAAAACGCAAATCACCTGGCTTCGGAAGCAACCTCACAACCCCATCATAATAGGATGCGGGTAAGGAACAGGTCAGGAAACAAAATCGCACCACCTCCAAAAAAGCCTCCCCAATCACATCACAGAAAGTCACATAAAATTCCACAGGGAGCCCATCCGAGCCAGGCACTCTGCCGGAACGGAAAGACCGCACCACATCCCAGAGCTCAGCCGACGACACGTCCCTCACCAAAGCGGAACAACCCGCAGCCGACAAACCAGGTGAGCAGTGACGCAAAAAGAAAGCAGCCAAATCCTCATCCACCCCTACCTCCCCATACAGCGCTCCCAATTCCTGCTGCACATACAACAGGACCCCATCCGTGTTACACAAAACAGAACCGTCCGGACGCTGGAGACCGGTGAAAAGAACCAAGTCCCGAAGGGCGTTCTCCTTCTGCAAAAGAAAAGGAGAAAGCCGTTCACCAGACACACGCTCGTCAACACGAGCCCGCACCCGAACCCCTTCTGCCAACTCCTCCCGCAAACCACAAATGCGCTCCTTACACACCGAAATAGCATCAAAACAATCAGCCCCACCATTTAGCAACACATACAACCGAGTCAACCGCGCCTGAAGAAAGCGCAACAAACCAAACCGCCCTGCCGCCTCACGCCTCGCAACCACAACAAAAAAGGACTTGCATTTCACCTTGCACCACTCCCACCAGTCCAACACAGACGAAAACTCGCACTTGCGAGCAACAAGCCCGACCCACCACCCACGAAACGCCTCACGCACCCAAGGACAACGCAACAACCGACAATTCAACTTCCACCAACCCCTCCCCACACGAACCTGACTATGAACAGCAACACGCACCACAACCAAACAATGATCAGAAAAGGCAACAGGAACCGTATGAAACGCAAAAACAGAGCCCTCCCGCCCATGAACATAAAAACGATCCAGCCTGGAACACGCCCCTCGCGCAGCAAAGGTGAATTCCAAATCGCCCCCAAACATGAGAGCAGCATCACGAAACCCACAACTCTGTAAGGTGGAGACCAACGCCCAAGAAACATTCTGCGGATGCGCACTATTGCAATCCCGTGCGAGAGTGACACAATTAAAATCGCCCCCAAAAACCATGTCCCTTGTGTCATGACGCAAGAAGTGTAACAGCCCACCCTGGAAAAACTCCTCCCTCTCCTTGCGACGCGTCGTGCCAGAAGGAGCATACACAGTCAATAAGGGAATCTCCACCCCGAGGTACCACACACGAGCGAACAACACCCGGCCATCTTCATCCATCTCCGTGTGAAGCACGGAAATGGACGCCCTCCGGGAGAACAGCATCAGCGTGCCCCCAAAGGACATCCTCGGCGGATTAAGCACTACATGAAAATCATCAGTCAACCCAGACAAAGCACTCAAGTCACGCACATTATGCTCCTGAATAAAGGCTACATCTACACGTTGCTCACGAAGCACAGCCACCAAGCCCATCTGCACAGCCAAGTTACGCAATCTACGCACATTCAGCGTCGCACAAGTCAGAGAGGGCGCCATCAGGAAGGCAATGAGGACCCCACCAACTCCACAGCCCCCGTAGGTGGAGCAGAGCCCCCCACATGGGAGGCAGTAGGAACAGTAGGCGCACCATCTGGCAACCCTGCAGAGGAGGGCCCCACAGGAACGTCGGCGCTCGCACTCTTTGTAGACTTTGTAAACTTCAACGTCAGCGCATCCCGTCCAGGACCTTCCACACCAGAGGACACCACCCACTGATCAACCGCAACTGCTCCTGGGGCGTCACTGCCCCCAGAGGGGGCTCCGGGTGCAACAGACCGCATCAGGCCACCAGAGGGAGGAGGAGGAGGGGCGCACGCCACAGCAGCTCCAGCCGTAGACCCCCCTCGCTTAATGGGAGGACCTTTGTCAGAGGAACGCGCCCGCGCCTCCCGCTTACGACGGGGCTGGTCCGACGTCGCGACCGGTGAAGGCCCTCTAGAGCCACGAGAGGACCGCAGCACCTCCGGAGCAGCAGCAACCACGTCGGATGAACGGCCACCAGACAAAGGAGCAACCCCACACGAAGGGTCTGCAGGATCGTCACTCCCACCTACACACAATGGAGCAGCTTCCACAGACGTACCTGTCTCCATGGCAGCAACATCTGAAGCCCGATGAACCTCCGCAGTGACGACGTGCACAGGAAGTGGGGGCGCCACATCAGACACCAACGAGCCAGGTGGGCCAAACTGCTGAACAGCCGGAGTAGGATCAGTTGAAGCAGAAGGCACCAACAACGAGGAGGGGCCGCGGGGGACAAACACGGTCTCTGCACCACCTGGCTTGGCCCCCCCAACCCCCAAGGGGGGAAAATCACCCTCCTGGAAGATAGCTGGTTCCCCCATCCCGGAAGCAGTGCAACCGGCCGCAAGATGCCCTCGCAAACCACACCGAAAACAGGTGCGTGGTTGATTCTCATAGAAAACCCGCATGTTAAAGCCGTAGAACTTGACCTGAGAAGGAATATCACGCGTCAAGCGCATGCCAAGGGTCCGCACATTGGTCCTCAAGCCCGACAGGCGGCCTGAGCGGAGGCAGGTTATACGGTGAGTGAATACAGTACCGTACCGAGAGAACCAGGTGCGAAGGACCTCCTCGGGAAAGTCCAAGGGAACTCCATGGATGCTGACAAACGTCGGCGCCACACACCGGTCCGACACCTCCACAGTACCAGCAGAGCCCGGGAGCAGATGAGAACGCCCAGCAAAATCACTCACAAAACGCTGATACGGACCAGGGGCAGAGAACTTGATCACCACACGCTTGTCAGAGATCTTCTCAAGGCCGTAAACAGTGAGCAGGTCCACCTGGAAAACATCCAAAACCGTCACTTCCACCAACGCCCAATCAGCAGCCGCCGAGAACTCCAATCCTGCGGAATCCACCCTCCGAATCCGCGTCACCGACGACGCCATAACGCCAGCAGCCCCCACAGGCTAGCCGGCACACCACACACCAACAACAGCGACCTGCTCGCACCAGACGTCAGCCAACAACTGAGAGAGCGCCAACGCCGTGACCGCACCCTGCAACGAGCAAGCAGCCAATCCCTCTCTCCCATAATGAACAAGTGCTACCCCGTTCATTATTACCCAACAGCGTTCTTAAATTATCAGATCGGCTGTTTGATGAGATTCCCCGCATAGTGCTTATGAAAAACATCGATTTACTTAAATTAGAAGTGCGTGAATGTTTTAAAGTGGTGGATAACTGTAAGTATGCCTTTCTCCAAGTCATTCCGCCTGAATGGAACCGCTGTTTGATGGATTATTGTTACACTACTTTGAGGTCTACCTACAGAAAGGTGAGTACTAAACTGGATTTAAAATTGAAGAGACTTATTCAACAAAGTAACTGGAGTAAACACTCCAACCGTGATTTTGTCATCAACCTCTCGGATAGACAACTTGATAACAACACGATTACAGCATTAGGATATGGCCTGAGCTTTGCCACGTCTAACGGGACAGTTAATTTTGTAGATATTGCCAAAGGTTTCTGTAATCTCGAAAAGTATAGCAATGTCTCAGTTGAAGATATTAATGTGTGCAAAGGTATGATGTATGGCGTTTTACTTAACAATTCTGTACCTAATTGTCCAAATCGATTTATTCATGCGTTCAAAAATCTCATAAAAGATAATTCATTACATATTACCAAGGCTGATAAGTCAAATGCAGTAGTTATTATGAATAAGGATGACTATGTTCGAAAAATGGAGTTTCTTTTGGAAGATAGGGATACTTATCTATTGGTTAACAGAGATGCTACTGAAAAAGTGATCGCACATTTTAACATAACTCTCAAAACTTTATGCAAAGGCGATAAAGAGTTGATTTCTAGGCTAATAAGTCGATCTCCCTCTCTACCTTATATGTATGGTCTTATAAAAACCCATAAACCTCATAATCCAGTTAGACCGATTATTAGTTCAGTTGGTTCGGCGGCTTATAAACTTTCTAAGTGGTTGGTTAAGGTTTTGTCCCCTATCGTTGGTACTATTTCTAACTCGCACTTAACTAACAATGTTGACTTAATTGATAAGCTATCCACACTAAATTTGAATTTTGATTTTAAACTAGTAAGTTTTGACGTGACTGCTTTATTCACTAAAGTACTTGTTGATGATTTGTTAGAATACCTACGTGAGGAACTGCCTAAATATAATTTGAGCTTGCAGACCAATAATGTGTTGGAACTTATCAAATTATGTATAAAAGACAATTATTTCAGTTTCAATGGAAAAATTTTCAAACAAACATTTGGAATGGCTATGGGCAATCCCCTTTCCCCAGTTTTGAGCAATTTGTATATGGAGTTCTTCGAAACAAAGATCTTATCCAGGATTATCCCCTCTAATGTAGTCTGGTTTAGGTTTGTCGACGATATTTTGTGCTTATGGCCGAGTGACCAAGACCAAATTGTTTTTCTTAATGAACTTAATTCTTTGGCACCTTCAATAAAATTCACATGTGAAAATGAGGAGAATGGTACTCTTCCGTTTTTGGACATTATGATTCATAGAGTCAATAGAAGGTTCAAATTTAATGTGTATAGAAAACCTACCAACGTGGGGTAGTTTGTTCATTATTATTCGAATCATCATAGTAAAGTTAAACAGGCAGTATTTTCAGGAATGTTTCTTCGGGCTTTGAGGGTATGCAGCCATGAGTTTTTTGATGAAGAGATAGCTAAATATATGAAATTGGAAAGAGTTTACAATACCCTAAGATGTTTTTGGATTGTTCGTTTGGGAAAGCTAAACGTACGTTTTATAATAATGTCTCCAAAGCGAAACCAGAAAATAGAAACTCATTGGTGGTACCTTATGCGATGGGATTTGAGAAACCTTTCCCAGTTTTTAAGAACCTTAATATCAATTTGGTGTTCAGTAATAATACGATCAAGTCTAATTTAATAAAAAACTCCCCTGGTACAACAGGTTGTGTGTATTCGATTCCCTGCAATGATTGTGAGTCTGTGTACCTTGGACAAACTGGAAAATCCTTACAATTACGTATGTCCCAACATGCTTATAGTATAAGAACTGCCCAAACGTCTAATGCTTTGTATCTACATACAAGTTTGTGTGATCACACTATTAATTGGGATGGGGCGAAAGCATTGCCAATTGCAATTGCTTTGTGGAACGGAATTTAATTGAGTCTGCCCTAATTAGTCAATGTCCAAATCTTCTCAATGTTAGTACTGGTATATACAAACTTGACCCAGATATTACACAACAGTTTAAGAAAAAACTCTGAAAGGGAGGCTTACAATGTCTCATTACAATTTTATATTCATTTATTTGTGTTCATGAGGCTTTTCTTTAACCTTTCATCCTTATTCTCTGACCGCTTAATCCTCTTTGACCTTTCCTGTTTGTGGTAATCCTTTCCCTAGAGATGGGTTGATCAGGTTCCAGGTGTTGGCCTGCACCCTCTCTCTCTTTCTTTAGTCAGTCTGGTGTTGACAAAGGCTGTAACAGGCCGAAACGTTCACCTCTCTTTCCAATTTCTTTGTGGTTTTTCCGCATACAAATAATCAGTGTTTAGTGATCGTCAATTGCATATATATATATGTATATATATATATATATGTATATATATATATATATATATATATATATATATATATATATATATATATATATATATATATATATATATATATATATATATATATATATATGTATATATATATATATATATATATGTATATATATATATATATATATATATATATATATATATATATATATATATATATATATATATATATATATATATATTTCATTGAATATGACCGCATATTCTGTATTAATTATTTTCTGGTTTAGGGCTTCTATCCCTCTAACTATTTTCTTAGCATCAGGGCTTAATTGAAATAGGAGTTCTCCAAAACTCATTTTCGTACTTTTAAGGTGAAGAAAAGAAGTGATTTACTATAGAGTGTATTACACTTATTTGTATAATTTGCACGACGTTTCGAACCTCCATGGTTCATTCTCAAGTGAACAGATCTTACAATACTAGTTGATTTTATACCCGCATTACGTCAGGTGATAATACAATGAAGGTGAAAACATGGAGGGATACATAAGGGATAAACATATGGGCTGCAGAAGGCTTATTGGCCCATACGAGGCATCTCCTATCTAAACACAAAGATTAATCCAGTGTAATTGGCCTGTTATGTTGGACATTGTCTTCTGTGTTGGCATCGATATGTTCTTGTCTTGTCCTTACTCTCATGGTGGGTAGAGTAAATAGTTCCGTGATTTGGGTGTTCATGGTAGGTCGCTCTATTCTTATGTGAATTGCCTCAAGAATAGAGCAACTTGCTCTTGGTCTATATATATATATATGTATATATATATATATATATATATATATATATATATATATTAGTATATTTTGGTAGCAGTCTTTCCTGTAGACATATATTATTAAATATGACCGAAAAAGTAAGATTAATAATTCTAACACGAATTTTCTCAATCTTTCGTACATTACGCTTCACTGTTGGAGGTAAATAAAAAATCACTTCTCCAAAATTCATTTTTATTTCTAGTCTGACGCGACACGGGCGCATTTCGTAAAACTTATTACATTTTCAAAGACTTCACAAATACACAACTGATTAGAACTTACGTATCTCTGCTATTATATCTACATTTGAGTGAGGTGGGAGGGATGATGTGGCATATAGTGATGTGGCATTAACACAAGACAGAACATGAGGGGATATTAATAGGGTATTAAAAGTATCAACACAAGACAGAACAGAAACAATGGGTATTGAATAGAAGTGTTTGTAGAAAGCCTATTGGTCCATATTTCTTGATGCTTCTATATTGGAGCGGAGTCTTGAGGTGGGTAGAATATAGTTGTGCAATAATTGGCTGTTGATTGCTGGTGTTGACTTCTTGATGTGTAGTGCCTCGCAAACGTCAAGCCGCCTGCTATCGCTGTATCTATCGATGATTTCTGTGTTGTTTACTAGGATTTCTCTGGCGATGGTTTGGTTATGGGAAGAGATTATATGTTCCTTAATGGAGCCCTGTTGCTTATGCATCGTTAAACGCCTAGAAAGAGATGTTGTTGTCTTGCCTATATACTGGGTTTTTTGGAGCTTACAGTCCCCAAGTGGGCATTTGAAGGCATAGACGACGTTAGTCTCTTTTAAAGCGTTCTGTTTTGTGTCTGGAGAGTTTCTCATGAGTAGGCTGGCCGTTTTTCTGGTTTTATAGTAAATCGTCAGTTGTATCCTCTGATTTTTGTCTGTAGGGATAACGTTCCTATTAACAATATCTTTCAGGACCCTTTCCTCCGTTTTATGAGCTGTGGAAAAGAAGTTCCTGTAAAATAGTCTAATAGGGGGTATAGGTGTTGTGTTAGTTGTCTCTTCAGAGGTTGCATGGCTTTTCACTTTCCTTCTTATGATGTCTTCGATGAAACCATTGGAGAAGCCGTTATTGACTAGAACCTGCCTTACCCTACAGAGTTCTTCGTCGACTTGCTTCCATTCTGAGCTGTGGCTGAGAGCACGGTCGACGTATGCGTTAACAACACTCCTCTTGTACCTGTCAGGGCAGTCGCTGTTGGCATTTAGGCACATTCCTATGTTTGTTTCCTTAGTGTAGACTGCAGTGTGGAAACCTCCGCCCTTTTCCATGACTGTTACATCTAGAAAAGGCAGCTTCCCATCCTTTTCCGTCTCGTAAGTGAAACGCAGCACGGAACTCTGCTCAAATGCCTCCTTCAGCTCCTGCAGATGTCTGACATCAGGTACCTGTGTAAAAATGTCGTCAACATACCTGCAGTATATGGCCGGTTTCAAGTTCATGTCGACTAAGACTTTTTGCTCGATGGTACCCATGTAGAAGTTTGCAAACAGGACACCTAGGGGAGAACCCATGGCGACCCCATCTACTTGCTTATACATGTGCCCATCCGGGCTCAAGAAGGGTGCCTCTTTAGTACAAGCTTGGAGTAGTTTCCTCAGAATACTTTCTGGCATGTCAAGAGGAGTACAGGCTGGATCACGATACACTCTGTCGGCTATCATTCCGATTGTCTCGTCCACAGGTACGTTGGTAAACAGCGATTCTACGTCCAACGAGGCTCTTATCCCTGTGGCCCGTGTGCCCCGCAGTAAGTCCACAAATTCCTTTGGAGACTTCAGGCTGAAGGCGCAAGGAACATAAGGAGTCAGCAGGCCGTTGAGTCGCTTCGCCAGTCTGTACGTGGGTGTGGGTATCTGGCTAATGATTGGCCGAAGTGGGTTTCCAGGCTTGTGCGTCTTGACATTTCCATACGCATATCCAGGTTTATATTCCCCAATGATCTTTGGCAGGTGGAGTCCGGATTTCTTGGCGTTCACAGTTTCGATCAGTTTGTTGACCTTTGCTTTTAATTCGGCTGTAGTGTCCTTCGTTACCCTTTGGAACTTAGTTTGGTCAGAGAGTATGATGTTCATTTTCGCCAGATATTCGTCTTTTTTAAGAATGACATATATTGGCGACTTGTCACCTCTCCTGACAACTATCTCCTTGTTCTCACGAAGGCTTTTAGCTGCCGCTTTAAGCTTGGGGGACAGTATGGTGCTTCTGTAGTTGCCTCGATTCTTTCCTCCTTCTGCAATAAGTTCTGCTTGTAAGGTATCTTTGGTAGTGACCTTCTTTTGTGTCTCGAGGTCGAATATGTCGTCCAACAGAATTTCCAACTCTACTTTCCGGGCCATTTCACTCGGTCTGGACATAACATGACAGTTTATGCCCAGGTTTAGGAGAGTGACTTGGTCCTCAGTGAGGTTAATTCCTGCAAGGTTCAGGAAGCCATCTCTTGGTCGTGGAATTGCCATAGGTCCTCCATATAATGTTGACATCGAGCAAAAAGTCTTAGTCGACATGAACTTGAAACCGGCCATATACTGCAGGTATGTTGACGACATTTTTACACAGGTACCTGATGTCAGACATCTGCAGGAGCTGAAGGAGGCATTTGAGCAGAGTTCCGTGCTGCGTTTCACTTACGAGACGGAAAAGGATGGGAAGCTGCCTTTTCTAGATGTAACAGTCATGGAAAAGGGCGGAGGTCAGACTAGAAATAAAAAATCGTTTTATGAGCTGTGGAAAAGATGTTCCTGTAAAATAGTCTAAAATAGTCTAATAACCTGTACCCCCTATTAGACTATTTTACAGGAACTTCTTTTCTACAGCTCATAAAACGGAGGAAAGGGTTCTGAAAGATATTATTAATAGAAACGTTATCCCTACAGACATAGAAAGGTTTTCCATAGAGAGGTGAGTTTATTGGGCAGCGCCACTGATCCTATAAGTAGACACACAGCCAGAGCAGCATATACAACTCTCCCCAATAGGAAGAAAACCCGGTGGGTTGTTCATCCTGTCACTTGTACCCAGACAAGTGACAGACAAGTGGGACATGCTTAACTGTCTCAAGTGAACAGCTTCTCAAACAAGAAGATTAACATCTGTCAACCCTTATAATCTTATTGAGAAGGCGGTATTTCGGTGTACACATGGAGACTACTTGTACACGGACTAGGGTTAGTCCTAGGCTACCCACGGACCAGGACAGACCCGGGGGGCTACCCGTGAACCAGGACAGACCCGGGGGGCAACCCACGGACCAGGACAGACCCAGGTCTACCCACGGACCAGGACAGACCCGGAGCTACCCATGGACCAGGACAGACCCGGGGGGCTACCCACGGGCCAGGACAGACCCGGGGCTACCCATGGACCAGGACAGACCCGGGGCTACCCACGGACCAGGACAGACCGGGGGCTACCCACGGACCAGGACAGACCCGGGGCTACCCACGGACCAGGACAGACCCAGGGCTACCCACGGACCAGGATAGACGCGGGGCTACCCATGGACCAGGATAGACCCTGGGCTACCCATGGACCAGGACAGACCCGGGGCTACCCACGTGTAACGGGGGGTGGGGGAAATAGCTCTATCTTGTCCATTATTCCACCCCCCAGTTAACTAACGAGGCCGGGGGAAACAGCTCTCTCTAGTCCGTTATCCCGTCCTCAGTTAGCTAACTATATCTAGAGCACCTCCATAGTTCCTAAGGCAACCTCTCTCGTGCAACACCTTGTAACCTAGGTATTTGACTACCTAGGTGCTAAGATTACAAGGCGCCGTAACTTGGTCAGTTACCCGAAACTCTAGAGAGAACTCTAGAATACAGAATCACTGCCACAAACGTATAAGAGAAAACGAAAGGAAAGAAATGAATAGTGAAGTAATTAGTGAGGGTTTGGGGTGAGAGGTAGGGAGGTGGGAGGAGTGAGGAGGGTCATTAGTTGAAAGTGAGAGTTTAGAGATGGGTGGAGGGAGAGGTGTAGATAGGTAGAAGTAGAAGAGTAGATAGTAGAAGACGAAGTGCTGCCACCATCCATTCATGATCATTACATACAAGACAAGGAATGGAACTTGTCTGTATCACAATATTCTCAAAAGATGTTATTACCATGTATCAACTCCAAACATAGGGGACACAGTTAAAGGCCATTTAAATAATAAATTCAATTATATTTCACATACAAGTATCATAATTTAAGCAATGTTCAAGATCTATATATGTAAAGTGAGTCATCCTCCAAGAATCTAAGAACACTACAACTGACTGCCCCTGATCATCACACAACACTTGTAAAACACGACCAAGTCACCTTAATGTTCAACTCACCAAGTGTCTGCCTATAACTGGATAGAGGGGGGGGGGGAGAGTCTGCAGCTGTCAGGCAGCTTCACCCCCGTCCGACCGACAGCCTGTCTCGGCTGTTGTCCTCCTGCTCTGCTGGCTCGTCTGCTGTTCTTCTCTTAATGCTCTCGAATCGATAGTTCTCCGAGTATTTATTGGGGAACCTAGTAGCTAACTCCGCCCACAGGTAGATAGCCTCCGGCTTTCTACCAAGCCACTCCTTATACGTCGGCAAGTTTGAAGGCTACCAGGCTCCAATTATAAGATTAGTAGAAGTAAGGTGAAATTCGCATAATCTGACCTCAGGTCACTTGGGGACATTAACTCTTAGAGGTGTGAAACTCAGGCCGTCCAAGCTGGCGCCTTCCCAAATCCCTGTCTGTGACTCATGTACTATATATATTTTAAATAAACTAAACCAAACACTTTTACAGTGTTACATCTCCCCTTCTCCCTGAAATAAAGTTTTTGCAACACTGCTAAAGCAAGCTAGCTGTGTGCAACAACTTTATTAACGAAAAAAAAATACAACCTAGCTAAACAAATATATATCATCCTACTCTAAAAAATGAAATATATAGACAGACGTCCATTGTCTCCGGCTGGGCGACGTCACTGCTTGGTCTTGTAGATAGTTCTGTACCACATTTCTTCAACACAACTGCCTCCGTCGCTTCTCCGTCGTTAACGCACAACAACCCTTGGTCAACCAGAAAGCCGTTACTACTTGAACTGCGCACAGGACCGTGGAATTCGGTTGTCCCAGCTGATCTGTAATTGGCCCTACGTCAGTCACCATGAGAGACGTATATTGGGGTTCTTCACAGCTATGGGGACTACAAGGTTCGAGACCTTCATATAGTTGCCAACAGTAGAAATCCCATCCTACTCTTCTTCCTCCCTGTTGCTCCAGCACGCCTCCTTCAGAGAGCTACTTCTGACAGCCACATCAAGTCCGCATGACACAGGAAGAATCACTCTACAGAGCAACATGCTTGCAGGAGGGGCAGCCAGTTAAGGCAAACGATCCTGTCTTGCAATTACGCTCCATGCAATGATGCTGACACCAGCAAGGGACACTAGGCATCGTGTCTCACTCAGCTTGTCTTATCTTCTCCTCTTCTTTCTTCTCTCTTCTTTCTTCTCTCTTCTTTCTTCTTTCTTCTCTCTTCCTCCTCCCATGGGTCTTTGACAAGCGACCTGGCGTCCATTGGGGTCTGTCCGTCCTGGGGTCCATCCTGGGTAGACCGATGTTGGTGGGACAGACTGGAGTCGTTGTTGTTCCTCTTCCATCTTTACTATGTCGTCTGGGGTCGTCTGCAGAACGACCTGGGGTCCACTGGGGGTCCGTCCGTCTTGGGGTCCACTGGGGTCCGTCCGTGCTGGGGTCCACTGGGTAGACCCATGTTGACCGACCGAGAGGGCTGCATCTTGGGGTCCCCGGGGTGGCGGTGGTGGTGGTGGAGCCATGACCTCCAGGCAGGGGCTGGTCGTGGTGGTGGTGAGGAACGCCCCTGAGTGTGGTACACAGCAGCCGTCTCCCTCTTCTGTATGCGCGTCTCTCCTCTCTTCTGGCTCCCACCTGTGAATGAACAGAAAGGCAACAATACCCGTGTACACCAAAATTTTGTGTGACACTGTAGTTTGTATAGGGTTTACACAGTCTAATCATAATGCTCTCCTCCTGGCAACAACTACACTTAAATTTTTAAAATAATCCAATTAATACTGAATGATACTGACTTGGTGGAACATAAGACAGTAACAGAGTAAAGTTTAGAGAAGAGAGAATCAGGTTGTCACTACTTTTAACTTGCCACCTAAACGAATCTCCACAATAAATATCAATACTAATAGACAAAACACTAGCCTAACTTAACTATACCGTTCCTAATCTTAAGTACTTAATTAACCGTTTCTCCCACCCTTAACCTACAGCCACCTACGTGACCCAGAGTGTTTCCCTAGCTTCTCCGCCGGTCAACAACTCAAAACTTTTGCCACTCCTGTGACCAGACTATCTAACGTCGAGCGTCCCCAACGTGAAGTCTACTGACATACTAAGCCTCCTCTAGCATGCTGTACAATACCAGTACACCTCGGGTTATTGCGTTCAAATGGAGTAAGACAGTTGATAGCAATAATCTGAGCAGAACCACCACTTAAAACTACTTAAGAACTACACCTGCCACTCCCCAACTGACCTGGAGACCAGCGGTGGCTGGGTGTCCCCGTGGGACATGCGAGGTCACCTGTCACACTCAGGTGACCTCCACTACCCACCAACCGTTAAGTTCCAAAATCGCCAAATCTTATCACTAACATAAATCACTACACATGCAAGTTCTGGAGAACATTATCTGAACTTCACAAAACTCACAAACTCACTAAAACACATCGCCAGAGAATCACTATCTCCTAACCTGAAAAAACGCTAAATCGCGAATATTAAACACCTGTCAAGATCTCCCTGATAGCGCCTGAGTGGCAAAAGGACACGTGGGACTGAACAATGTTAAATGAACACTACCATAAACATTGTTCAACACCGCTGCCAACATTGTAACGGGGGGTGGGGGAAATAGCTCTATCTTGTCCATTATTCCACCCCCCAGTTAACTAACGAGGCCGGGGGAAACAGCTCTCTCTAGTCCGTTATCCCATCCTCAGTTAGCTAACTATTCTAGAGCACTCCCAGAGTTCCTACGGCAACCTCTCTCGGTCAACATCTTGTAACCTAGGTATTTGACTACCTAGGCGCTAAGACTACAAGGCACCGTAACTTGATCCGCTACCCGAAACTCTCGAGAGAACTCTAGAATATATTTCACTGCCACAAACGTATAAGAGAAAACGAAAGGAAAGAAATGAATAGTCAAGTAATTAGTGAGGGTTTCGGGTGAGAGGTAGGGAGGTGGGAGGAGTGAGGAGGGTCATTAGTTGAAAGTGAGAGTTTAGAGATGGGTGGAGGGAGAGGTGTAGATAGGTAGAAGTAGAAGAGTAGATAGTAGAAGACGAAGTGCTGCCACCATCCATTCATGATCATTACATACAAGACAAGGAATGGAACTTGTCTGTATCACAATATTCTCAAAAGATGTTATTACCATGTATCAACTCCAAACATAGGGGACACAGTTAAAGGCCATTTAAATAATAAATTCAATTATATTTCACATACTAAGTATCATAATTTAAGCAATGTTCAAGATCTATATATGTAAAGTGAGTCATCCTCCCAGAATCTGAGAACACTACAACTGACTGCCCCTGATCATCACACAACACTTGTAAAACACGACCAAGTCATCTTAATGTTCAACTCACCAAGTGTCTGCCTATAACTGGATAGAGGGGGGGGGGAGAGTCTGCAGCTGTCAGGCAGCTTCACCCCCGTCCGACCGACAGCCTGTCTCGGCTGTTGTCCTCCTGCTCTGCTGGCTCGTCTGCTGTTCTTCTCTTAATGCTCTCGAATCGATAGTTCTCCGAGTATTTATTGGGGAACCTAGTAGCTAACTCCGCCCACAAGTAGATAGCCTCCGGCTTTCTACCAAGCCACTCCTTATACGTCGGCAAGTTTGAAGGCTACCAGGCTCCAATTATAAGATTAGTAGAAGTAAGGTGAAATTCGCATAATCTGACCTCAGGTCACTTGGGGACATTAACTCTTAGAGGTGTGAAACTCAGGCCGTCCAAGCTGGCGCCTTCCCAAATCCCTGTCTGTGACTCATGTAATATATATATTTTAAATAAACTAAACCAAACACTTTTACAGTGTTACACACGGACCAGGACAGACCCGGGGCTACCCACGGACCAGGAAAGACCCTGGGCTACCCACGGACCAGGACAGACCCGGGGCTACCTACGGACCAGGACAGACCCGGGGCTACCCACGGACTAGGACAGACCCGGGGCTACCCACGGACCAGACAGACCCGGGGCTACCCATGGACCAGGACAGACCCGGGGGGCTACCCACGGACCAGGACAGACCCGGGGCTACCCACGGACCAGGACAGACCTGGGATTACCCACGGACCAGGACAGACCCGGGGTTACCCACGGTCCAGAACAGACGCCGGGCTACCCATGGACCAGGATAGACCCTGGGATACCCATGGACCAGGAGAGACTCGGGGCTACCCACGGACAAGGACAGATCCGTTGCTACCCATGGACCAGGACAGACCCGGGGCTTCCCACGGACCAGGACAGACCCGGGGCTACCCACGAACCAGGACAGGCCCGGGGCTACCTACGGACTAGGACAAACCCGGGGCTACCCACGGACCAGGACAGACCTGTGGCTACCCATGGACTAGGACAGACCCGGGGGGCTACCCACGACCAGGACAGACCCGGGGCTGCCCACGGACCAGGACAGACCCGGGGCTACCCACGGACCTGGACAGACCCTGGGCTCCCCACGGACCAGGACAGACCCGGGGCTACCCACGGACCAGGACAGACCCTGGGCTACCCACGGACCAGGACAGACCCGGGGCTACCCACGGACCAGGACAGACCCGGGGCTACCCATGGACCAGGACAGACCCGGGGGGCTACCCATGGACCAGGACAGACCCGAGGCTGCCCTCGGACCAGGACAGACCCGGGGCTACCCACGGACCAGGACAGACCCTGGGCTACCCACGGACCAGGACAGACCCGGGGCTACCCTCGGACCAGGACAGACCCGGGGCTACCCACTGACCAGGACAGACCCGGGGGGCTACCCATGGACCAGGACAGACCCGGGGCTACCCACGCACAAGAAACGAGGCCGAGCTAAATAATTAAAGATAAAAGCCGACGCCTCAACAATAGGTAGGAAGGAAGGGGTTTATAGAGTCCGTGGAAGACATTAGGGTGGTGGGGAGGAGTGGTGTCGGGGAGGTAACGGCCCTCACACGCCCTCCAGGGACGGATCAAGTGGCTGCCAGTGTCCACCAATCAACGCCGCGCCTCACAACACAATTAAACCAATGAACATGTTCTTGAACTCCTAACGAATGATCTCTCACTGTAAAAATTTGCTCTATTATAAAATTTTATTTTGACTACAAAACATATAAACGTTGAATGGAGAGAGAAAAGTGGATGAGAGAACCAGGAATAACGTTTGTAAAAAATACTGATAATGAGAGTCGTCTATCCACATGACTATCCTCAATACGTCCCTGGCTGGGGATATCCTAGGGGACATCCCTGGCTGGAGACGCCCTCGGGGACCTCCCTGGCTGGCGACTCCCTCGGGGACCTCCCTGGCTGGCGACGCCCTCGGGGACCTCCCTGGCTGGCGACGCCCTCGGGGACATCCCTGGCTGGCGACGCCCTCGGGGACATTCCTGACTGGCGACGTCCTCGGGGACCTCCCTGGCTGGCGACGCCCTCGGGGACCTCTCTGGCTGGCGACGCCCTCGGGGACATCCCTGGCTGGCGACGCCCTCGGGGACCTCCCTGGCTGGCGACGCCATCGGGGACCTCTCTGGCTGGCGACGCCCTCGGGGACATCCCTGGCTGGCGACGCCCTCGGGGACATCCCTGGCTGGCGACGCCCTCGGGGACATCCCTGGCTGGCGACGCCCTCGGGGACCTCCCTGGCTGGCGACGCCCTCGGGGACCTCTCTGGCTGGCGACGCCCTCGGAGACATCCCTGGCTGGCGACGCCCCCAGGGACATCCCTGGCTGGCGACGCCCTCGGGGACATCCCTGGCTGGCGACGCCCTCGGGGACATCCCTGGCTGGCGACGCCCTCGGGGACCTCCCTGGCTGGCGACGCCCTCGGGGACCTCTCTGGCTGGCGACGCCCTCGGAGACATCCCTGGCTGGCGACGCCCCCAGGGACATCCCTGGCTGGCGACGCCCTCGGGGACATCCCTGGCTGGCGACGCCCTCGGGGACATCCCTGGCTGGCGACGCCCTCGGGGACATCCCTGGCTGGCGACGCCCTCGGGGACATCCCTGGCTTCAGAGAGGCAAAATGTATTGATGAAAGTAAGGGTTTCTTTGAACGAAATGTGATTGAGTTCGCTTTGATCAAACACTGTAACAACAGCTTTAATGTTCGCCCTGGCATGAACAAATTGGATGCCCTGGTAAGATTCTATATAGCACGTCAATACAATATGGCATCCATTTATCCTCTTGTTCGTTCCCTTTTATCCGTAGGTATTATGTTCTTGGTGGTCAGGTGACCTGCCCTGGCGGGTAGAAGGTCTGCCTTACACGTTTTCTTCTTCAGTCTAAAATGCTCTGTTGAAGGCTAAGTGACCCGAAAACGCGTATAGCATTATCTATTTTTCACATGTTGTTTTTCCGCATACTTGGATCAGTGTTAAGATAAACGTTTCGGCCTGATTAAAGCCGTTGTCAACACCAGACTGACTAGAGGAAAGAGAGGGAGGGTACAGGCCAACACTTGGAACCTGACCAACCCATCTCTAGGGAAAGAATTAACCAGAAACAGGAATAGCTTTCCTTAGAATAGTCAAAGAGAATTAAGCGGTCAGAGAATAAGGATGCAAGATAAAAGAAAAACTTCATGAACACACAATATATGAATATAATATTGTAATGAGACATTGTAACCCTCCCTATCAGAGTTTTTTCTTAAACTGTTGTGCAATATTATAACTTAAAAACAATGTCTCTACAATATTACGCTGGCAGGGGTCTCCAGCAACACACTGGCAGGGGTCTCCAGCAACACAGCGGCAGGGGGTCTCCAGCAACACACTGACAGAGGTCTTCAGCAACACGCTGGCAGGGGGGTCTCCAGCAACATGCTGGCAGGGGTCTCCACCAACACAGCGGCAGGGGTCTCCAGCAACACGCTGGCAGGGGTCTCCAGCAACACGCTGGCAGGGGTCTCCAGCAACACAGCGGCAGGGGTCTCCAGCAACACACTGACAGAGGTCTTCAGCAACACTCTGGCAGGGGTCTCCAGCAACACGCTGGCAGGGGTCTCCAGCAACACGCTGGCAGGGGGTCTCCAGCAAGACGCTGGCAGGGGCCTCCAGCAACACGCTGGCAGGGGTCTCCAGCAACACAGCGGCAGGGGGTCTCCAGCAACACACTGACAGAGGTCTTCAGCAACACGCTGGCAGGGGGGTCTCCAGCAACATGCTGGCAGGGGTCTCCAGCAACACGCTGGCAGGGGTCTCCAGCAACACGCTGGCAGGGGTCTCCAGCAACACAGCGGCAGGGGTCTCCAGCAACACACTGACAGAGGTCTTCAGCAACACTCTGGCAGGGGTCTCCAGCAACACGCTGGCAGTGGTCTCCAGCAACACTCTGGCAGGGGTCTCCAGCAACACACTGGCAGGGGACTCCAGCAACACGCTGGCAGGGGGGTCTCCAGCAACACTCTGGCAGGGGTCTCCAGCAACACGCTGGCAGGGGTCTCCAGCAACACACTGGCAGGGGACTCCAGCAACACACTGACTCTGGCAGACTTCCACACAGGCTTATAACAAGCCTTAACAGGCGGACAGAACTTCCCTCTCGTAACTCAACTTGGCCATCCCGGAATACGTCGGTCCAATCACCAATACTTCGCCAGGTATTACAGACAAATCACTGTCTACAACGTCTCGGCCACTTGTTCCCACTTGAACACGTCTTGAGTTCTGGACTGTCCCTGGGTGAACTAATTCCTGTCGACCAAAATACTACCCACACCATATCTGAGGCCTTAAACATGATTAATAAGACCGAAACTATACAGGGATAAAAAAAGTCACAGCCTTTCACTGGGGAACAGAAAATGGGGTCGGGTGCACTCCCCAGATGGCGAGCACTTCCACAGAGGAAGATAAACTCAACCTCGTGAAGGGTTTTTCTGATACATTTGGCTTGGGGAACATTAAAGCCTATCATTCAGATGATGCTTATGTTTTCCTTACATAGTGAATTGATTTGATGAAATTTATCTGTGCCCTTTAGCCACCGAGTGCTGTAGTGTAAATAGTCTCACGACTACCAACAGTTTTTGTACAGTCAGTTGTCGTCCATTTGTTATGGTGCTGGATATGCTAGGGTGTTTGGAGCGCTTGCCTGTCTAAGGTTCGAAACCTACATGTTGAACCCTTCACGAGTTTTCCATATATATTATACTAGCTGTACCCGGCCACGCATTGCTGTCGCTCAGCAATGCATGTGCGTTGCTGAGCCAGAGCAACCTTCCCCGGTCACCCAGTCTTCCCCACCATTCTACCCACTCCTCCGTCCCCTCGTCCTCCTAACCATTCCACACACCACCGTACACTTGTCCTCTCCACCATCTCCCACTCCCCCGTCCTCTCGTTTTCCCTACCATTCCCCCTCCCCCGTCCCCTAGTCCTACCCACAATTACCCCCCCCCTTGCCTGTCTCGTCGTCCTTCCCACCATTCCCCACTCCCTCGTCCAATGCATTCCCAAATGATCTGATGTTCCCATCAGAGAATTGGGAACATCAAATGATCTGATGTTCCCATCACTGAAATATAAGAAAAACAGTTAAAAAAACGAAATAAAAACAGTTAAAAAAAAAAAATTAACTATACTTACCAAATGAACGGTAAACAACACAGCTTAATTCCAGCGCAATGTCACACAAAATAATTAAATCAATATGAAAATAAATCGAAATCAATGAAACTTAAATTTGTCAATGCAATCAAAAACATTGAAAAGGAATCGTAACATATTTTGGATAGCGTGAGTTGCTCTTACGTGCAACAGATTGTGCTGTTTCTTAAAAAAAAATGTTTTATCTGTCACAGGTGTGGCATCTACACTTATATTTACGAAATGAGCGGTTTGGTAAACAACACAGCTCAATTCCAACCCAATGTCACACAAAATAATTAAATCAAAATGAAGATCAATCATAAACTATGAAAATTCAATTTAACCATAACAAATTTAGTAATAGTGTGTGTGTGTGTTGCTATTATGTGCCACAGATGGCACTTTTTAAAAAAAATGCATGTTTTAACTTTTACAGGTGTTGCATCTATGTAGTAGATATATAAAAAACATGTACATATTCGAATGGAACATTGTGTCAAAATTTCAAAGCAATTGGTGAAGAACTTTCAGAGATTACAGCGTGTGTTGCTCTTACGTCCAACAGATGGTGCTGTTTTTAATTTAAAAAAAAAATGTTTTTTCCTGTCACAGGTGAGGCATATATATAGAATGTATATAAAAACACGCGCCTATTCGAATGCAATATTGTGTCAAAATTTCAAAACAATCGGTTAAAAGGTTTTGAATATTTCCCTCACATGAAAAACAAATGAATAACACATTTTTTTAAAAAATCATGTTTTTTCCCCGTCACAGACATGACATCTATATAGTATGAATATAAAAACCCGCTCGGATACGAATGGAATGATCTGTGAAAATTTCAAAGCAATTAGTAAAGAACTTTTGGAGATTAGCGATTATGAACAAACGAACATTTCCATTATTATTAATATACTAGCAGTACCCGGCCACATGTTGCTGTGGCTCAGCAACACAGCAACCTTCCTTGTCCCCTAGTCCTACCCACCTTTCCCCCTCACCCGTCTCCTCGGCCTCCCAACCCTTCCGCACTCCACCTTCCCCTTGTCCTCCCCACCATTCCCCAATCCACCATCCCCCTCTTCCTTCCCCGACCCGTCCACTTAAAAATAACGTCGCTTTTCGCTTGTATGTGTGCTATGGCCAAAAGTGGATGTAATTTGAAATGAAATCGACTCACAAAAGTGTCGTACTGTCCTGTTTTCTGTTTGAGTCATCTGGCCTACTCAGAAAGGTTAGGAGAGGAAACTTTCAATTAGCATTTTTCATACAAATTTGAAACTTTATGAAAATTTCCTGCCCACCTAACCTACCAGAGGACCCTTAACTTACTGATGTTTAAAAAAAAAATATTTTCATTTTCAAATTCATCCACTTTCGGCCATACGGGCAAACGGCCAGAAACGATGTTATTTTTAAGAGGACAGGTTGGTCCACCATGCCGCACTCCCCTGTCCCTTTGTCCTCCCGACCATTCTCCATTCCACCATCCCCTCGTCCCCACCATCCCAAATTCCCCCTTCCCCACCATTACCCCTCCCTTGTCCACTCGTCCTCCTCACCATCTCTCACTTCCGTAACCTCGTCAACCCCAACATTCCCCACTCCCTCGTCCGATGCCTTCCCAAATGGTCTGATGTTCCCATTAGAAAATTGGGAACATCAGGTGATCTGATTTTCCCATCACTGAAATATAAGAAAAACAGTTAAAAATGAAATGAAAATATGAAAAAAAAACTATACTCACAAAATGAACGGTATGGTAAACAACACAACTCAATTCCAATGCAATTCACACAAAATAAATTTATTAAAACGAAAATAAATCAAAATCTTTGAAAATTCAATTTGTCAATGCAATCAGAAAGATTGAAATGGAATAGTAACATGTTTAGTATAGCATGTATGTTGCTCTTACATGCAACAGATGGCGCTGTTTTTCAAGAGAAGCATCGTTTTACCTGTCACAGGTGTGGCATCTATTTTTATACTTACGAAACGAACGGTATGATAAACATCAAAGCTCAATTCCAACACAATGTCATACAAAATAATTCAACAAAAAATAAAATAAATCGAAATCTATGTAAATAATATTTATCAATGCAGTCGGAAACATTGAAATGGAATTCGTGACATAGTTAGTATAGCGTGCATGTTGCTATTATATGCAACAGATGGCGCTGTTATTCAAAAAATCTGTGTTTTTACCTGTCAGAGGGGTGGCATCTATATACTAAGTATATAAAAAGAGGCGCCTATTTGAATGCAACGTTGTGTCAAAATTTTAAAACAATGGGTAAAGAGGTTTCGAAGATTTCCCTCGCATGAAAAACACATGAAAAACAGTTTACAAAAAAAAAATGTTTTTTTCCTGTCACAGACGTGACATCTATATAGTATGTGTATAAAAACCCGCTCAGATGCGAATGGAACGTTGTGTGAAAATTTCAAAGCAATCGATGAAGAAATTTCAGAGGTTAGCGATTTTGAACGAACGAACATTTCCATTTTTATTTATATAGATTAGCAGTACCCGGCCATGCGTTGCTGTGGTTCAGCAAAGCATGCGTGTTGCGGAACCACAGCAACCTTCCCTATCCCCTAGTCCTCCCCACCATTCCCCCCTCACCCATCTCCTCGGCCTCCCAACAATTCTCCACTCCACCGTCCCCTCGTCCTCCCCACCATTCCCCACTCGCCCATCCCCTTTTCCTTCTCACGATGCCCCACTCTCCTGTCTCTTTGTCCTCCCACCATTCTCCATTCCCCCATCCCCTCGTTCCCACCATCCCAAACTCCTCTCTACCTTCGTCCTTCCCCACCATTACCCCCTCCCTTGTCAACTCGTTCTCCCAACCATCTCTCACTTCTGTCCCCTCGTCATCCCCACCATTCCCCACTCCCTCATCCGATGCCTTCCCAAATGGTCTGATGTTCCCATCAGAAAATTTGGAACATCAAGTGATCTGATGTTCCCATCACTGAAATATAAGAAAAACTGTTAAAAAATGAAATGAAAATATGAAAAAGTAAAAAAATAAACTATACTCACAAAATGAACGGTATGGTAAACAACACAGCTCAATTCCAATGTAATTCACACAAAATAATTAAATCAAAATGAAAATAATCAAAATCTATGACAATTCAATTTATGAATGCAATCAGAAACATTGAAATGGAATTGTAACATATTTAGTATAGATTTTGTGTTCCTCTTACTTGCAACAGATGGTGCTGTTTTTCAAGAAATGCATAGTTTTACTTGTAATAGGTGTGGCATCTATACTTATACTTACGAAATGAACGGTATGGTAAACAACACAGCTCAATTCCAACACAATGTCACACAAAATAATTCAATAAAAAAATATAATAAATCAAAATCTATGAAAATAAAATTTATCAATGCAATCGGTAACATTCAAATGGAATTCATGACATATTTAGTATAACGTGCATGTTGCTATTATGTGAAACACAAAACGCATGTTTTTACCTGTCAAAGAGGTGGCATCTATATAGTAGGCATATAAAAAGACACACATATTCGAATGGAACGTTGTGTCAGAATTTCAAAGCAATCGGTGAATAACTTTGGGAGATTACAGTGTGTGTTGCTCTTACATCCAACAGATAGCGTTGTTTTTCAAAAAAAGCATGTTTTCTCCAGTCACAGGTAAGGCATGTATATAGTAGGTATATAGAAACATGTGCCTATTCGAATGCAACGTTCTGTCAAAATTTCAAAGCAATCGGTAAAAAGGCTTCGAAGATTTCTCTCACAAGAAAAACACAGTATTTAAAAAAAGACATTTTTTTCCCCTAACAGACATGACATCAATATAATATGTACATAAAAACCTGCACTGATGCGAATGAAATATTGTGTAAAAATTTCAAAGCAATCAGTGAAGAACTTTCGAAGATTAGCCATTTCGAACAAACGAACATTTCCATTTTTATTTATATTGACTAGCTGTACCCGGCCATGCGTTGCTGTGGCTCAGCAACGCATGTGCGTTGCTGAGCCACAGCAACCTTTCCCTTTTCTTCCAGTCCACCCCACAATTCCCCCTCCCCTGTCCCCTTGACCTCCCAACCATTCCTCATTCTCCTGTCCTTTCGTCCTCCCAACCATTCCCAATTCCCCCGTCCCCTTGTCCTCTCCACCATTTCCTCCCAACCCCATCTCTATGTCCTCCCCACCATCCCCCACTCCACCGTCCCCTTGTCCTTCTAACCAATCCCTACTCCACCATCCCCTCGTACTCTCCTCCATCTCTCACTCCCCCATCCCCCCGGCCTCCCTATCATTCCACTCTCCCCTGTTCCGTTGTCCTCCGCAACATCCCCCCCCTCTTCTGTCTCCTTGTCCTTCCCGTCATTCTCCAATCCCCTGTTCCCTTGTCCTCACCATCCCCAACCCCCCGTCTCCTCGTCCTCCCCAATATTACTCCCTCCCTTGTCCTGTCGTCCTCAGTACCATCCCCACTCCCGTTCCCTCGTCCTCCCCACCATTCCCCACTCCCTCGTCCGATGCATTCCCAAATGATCTGATGTTCCCATCAGAAAATTGGGAACATCAAATGATCTGATGTTCCCATCACTGAATTGTAAAAAAAAACTATTAAAAAAACAAAATGAAAAAATGAAAAAATAAAAAATAAATTATTTTCTTAAAATGAACGGTATGGTAAACACCAAAGCTCAATTCCAAGGCAGTGTCACAAAATAAATCAAAATGAAAATAATTCGAAATCTATGAAAGTTGAATTTATCTATGAAATTGATAACATTGAAACGGAATCGTAACATATTTAGTTCAGCGTGAGTTGTTCTTACGTGCAACAGATGGCGCTGTTTTTCAAAAATGCATGTTTTTACTGTCACAGGTGTGTGGCATCTAAACTTATACTCACGAAATGAACGGTATGGTAAACAACACAGCTGAATTCTAATGCAATATCACACAAAATAAGTAAATTGAAATGAAAAAAAAATCGAAATATATGAAAATTTAATTTGTCAGTGCAATTGGAAAGATTGAAATGGAATCGTAACATATTTATTATAGTGTGTATGGCTCTTACGTACAACAGATGGTGCTGTTTCTTAAAATATCACACAAAATAATTAAATAAAAATGAAAAAAAATCGAAATATATGAAAATTTAATTTGTCAGTGCAATTGGAAAGATTGAAATGGAATCGTAACCTATTTATTATAGTGTGTATGGCTCTTACGTACAACAGATGGCGCTATTTCTTATAAAAGAATGTTTTTACCTTTTACAAGTGTGGTATCTATACTTATACTTATAAAATGATTGGTTTAGTAAACAACACAGCCAATTCCAACACAATGTCACAAAATAATTAAATCAAAATTAAAATAAATCGAAATCTATGAAAATTCAATTTATTGATGCAATCGGAAACATTGAAGTGGACATCATAACATATCTAGTATAGCATCTCCGTGTTGCTATTACGTTTAACAGATGGTGCTACTTTTTCATTAAATTATGTTTTTACCTGTCACAGGTGTGGCATCTATATAGTAGGCATATAAAGACACGTGCATATTCGAATGAAATGTTGTATAAAAATGTCAATGCAATCAGTGAAGAACTTTGGGAGATTACAGTGTGTGTTGCTCATACATCCAACAGATGGCGCTGATTATCCAAAAAGATTTCTTTTTCCTGTCACAGGGGAGGCATGTATATAGTAAAATTATAAAAACATGAGGCTTTTCAAATGCAACGTTGTGTCAAAATTTCAAAGCGATCGGTAAAGAGGTTTTGAAAATTTCTCTCACATGAAAAACATAGTTTTATGGAAAAAGCGTGTTTGTTTTTTACCATCACAGACGTGACATCTATATAGTATGTATATAAAAACCAGCTCGGATGCGAATGGAACGTTGTGTGAAAATTTCAAAGCAATCGGTTAAGAACTTTCGGAGATTAGCGATTTTGAACAAAGGAACATTTCCATTTTTTTTATATAGACTAGCTGTTTCCAGCCACGCAAGAGCATTGCTGAGCCACAGCAACCTTTCCCTGTACCCCAGTCCTCCCCACCATTCCCCTCCCCCATTCCCTAATCCTTCCAACCATTCCCCACTCCCCTATCCCCTCGTCTTCCTGACCATTCCTCTCTCCTCCGTCCCTTTGACCTCCCCACCATCCCCTACTCCACTGTCCCCTCGTCCTCCCGACCATTCTTAACTCCACCGTCCCCTCGTACTCCCCACCATCTCCCTGTCCCCCTAGCCCTTCCTATTCTAGTTATTTTATCACAGAATTCCAAAAGGTTTGTTATGCATGATTTCCCTTTCCAGAACCCATGTTGATGTTTGTTCACAAACCTAAAGTTCTCCAGGTTTGCAACCAGTCGTAGCCTAATTATTCTTTCCAGTATTTTGCAGGGGATGCCTGTCAGTGATACAGGTCTATAGTTAAGAGTCTCCTCCCTATTGCCTTTCTTGAAAATCGGTACGACATTTGCCTTCTTCCAGCAACTGGGCAAATCTCCTGACATAAGTGACTCATTAAAGATCATTGCCTGAGGCACGCTGATTGCCTGCGCTGCATCTTTTAGTATCCACGGCAATACTTTGTCTGGTCCAACTGCTATATTTGCATCCAGTGTTGTCAACTGTTTCATTACCTCCTCTGTTGTCACCTCTATATCTAATAGTCTTTCATCTAGAGTAATCTCTTCTAACAATGGGAGCTGCTCAGTCTCGGTAGTGAACACTCCATGGAAACTGGCATTCAGTGCCTTGCAAATTTTCTTGTCACTTTCAGTATATGCCCCCTCTGTTTTCCTTAGTCTTGTCATTTGGTCGTTCACCAACATTTTGCTTCTTATATGGCTGTGTGGTAATTTAGGTTGCTTTTTCGCTTTGATCGCATTATCGTTCTCATAGTTCCTTTCCGATGATAGTCTTATGTTAATGTAATCGTTCCTAGCTTTGTTGCATATGATCCTGTTGTCCTCTGTCCTCTGTCTTCTGTACTTCCTCCACTCCCGCCTGCTGGCCATTTTTGCTTCCTGACACTGTCTATTAAACCATTGGTTATTATATTCCCTCTTATTTTTCCCTTTACTGTTGGTATAATTCTCTCTTCGGCCTCCTGGCATTTCCGTATGACTAGGTCCATCATATCTTGGACTGTTTTTCCTCTAATTTCTTCCTCCCACTGCACTTCTCCCAGATAGTCCGTTATCCTCCTGTAGTCCCCTTTCCTGTAGTCAACTCTCCTATCCCAGACCTCTCGTCCCATGGTCGCAAGTTTGAATTCCATCATGTAGTCAAAGACTAGGACACAATGGTCGCTGGCCCCTAGAGGTATTTCATGCTCTAAATTTTCGATATCTTCTACGTTCTGGGTGAAAATCAGCTCTAATAGGCTCGGTGCATCTCCTCCTGTTTCCCTTGTGTCTTCCTTCACATGTTGTGTTAGGAAATTCCTGTCTATTACATTTACTAACTTTGCTCCCCATGTTTCATCCCCTCCACGGGGATTCCTTGATTGCCAATTTATCTATCCGTGATTTAGGTCCCCCATGACCAGCAGCTTCGCTCTCATTCTGTGAGCTACCTTATGCAGTTCATTTATGTTGCTGCCTTATGCAGTTCATTTATGAAGAGGTATATGAAGTTGAAGTTGGGCAGTAGGCAAAGTAGCATCCACTTGAGATGCTTGGGAAGTTACGCTGTACACATCTCGCACCTTGCAGCACTGTACTGGTGTAGATTCTCTACGTCCTATTCTAGGATTGACATAATTAGTCCTAACTAATTTGCACAGTGCAGCATGATGTTTGCCCCTTCTACACCTACTGCAGGTGTTCAGTGGGGTGCCACAGCTATTAACATTATGTGGTTTGAGACACCTAGTACATTTGTGTAACTGTTTGAGTCGTCTGACTCTTGTGTTTCTATTAGGATAATTAGTACATTTGTACAGAGAATGTGTTTGATTGCAAAACAAGCACATTTCCCATCCTACAGATCGTTTAGGGGTTACCGATTTAGGTAAAACAGTATTTGCAGGTGGTGATGGTTTTGCTGTTTGCATTTGCTTGTTATTTATTCTCTTGTGAGTAATGGGTGTACTCTGGGGAACCATTAATAGGCTCTTGGGAGTGCTCTTTGGACTATTAGGTCTCTTAGGAGCACCTGTGGAGTTATTAGGAGTGCTCTTTGGACTATTAGGTCTCTTAGGAGCACCTGTGGAATTATTAGCAGTGCTCTTTGGACTATTAGGTCTCTTAGGAGCACCTGTGGGACTCTTAGGCCTCACTGATGAATCAATGTTTGACTGATTTTGGTTACATTGATTATTAGCACCTTTGTTACCTAGTGACAGTGTCACTTTAGGAGTTTCAGGTAAGGAAACTGATGTAGGTACAGTTTTGGTGCATTCAGATTCAGCATTAATTGCTTGGTCTGCTGTATGATTGCTCATATTACGCAAACCTGTAAATATATCCTGCATTGACAGGGTATTACCATTCTGGCATACATATAGTTTATTAAGTGTGTCACCAGACAATTTTCTCTGGATGATAATTTTAGTCATCCACTCAGTAGTTGGGTGATCCACCTCTTTACTGAAAGAATTTATCAGTGACTCAAGCTGGAAACTAAAAGTTTGTAAAGAGTCAACTGATTGTTCTGGTGAAGATAAATTTAATAATTGGTGCACAAGGTTTATAATAGTCTTCTCATTGTCAGCACTTACTTTAGAAGGCTGTTGGGAGCAATTGTGACCATTACTTGTGTTGCTTAAGGCTTCTTGTTTAGCCTCAGCTTTGATTACAGCTTCGACTGCTGCTGCAGCATTAGCTTTATCATTTTCTGGTTCAGATTCACTGATCATTGCAGCTTCACTTGTTTCGTCTGCAGCTTCATTTGTTTCTCTGGGTTCTGGTGATAAGCTAGTTAATTCAGTAGCATTATGTATTGCACTTATAGAATCCAAGGAACATTGAGAAGAGTGGTCTGAAGTTTGATCAGACTCTGTGAACAAATCATCACATGAAGCTGTATTAGATGAGAGGTTAGAAAATGAAGGTTGATCTTCAGTTGTTGATCCTGTATAGTGATCAGCATTGATTAGAGGATTCTCCTCGTCTTGAGTTAGTTCAGGTATTTCATCTGAAATGAGTGTTAACTTGGATACAGGTCTATTAATGATCTGATCTACCCACTCGGGAATATCTTGTCTCGCAAGCACCTCCTTATATCGGTCTAAACTGGTTTGAACGGAATGTTCATAGTTATCGAGATCAGATTCTGTTAGACGTAAGTGGTCTGAGACAGTATGACCGACTTGGAGTAAATTCCTGTGGGACTCGATTACAGTCTTGATATAGTCATATTTTTGGATGGCGATCCTTATGGAATTTGCTAGTCTATAGACGTCACCTGGGTCAGTTTCGACACAGAAATGACATTTCATAAGCAGTTTTCCTAAGGGACGTTGAACAGCTGTCAAGAATCTTGCATTCCTTTCTAAAGGATTCATTCTTGCGGTAAATTGAGCCTGATAGGGCTTATGTAGCTAGTGGTATAGCTATAGTCTGCTCCTTGATGCAGAGCAGGTATAATTATTGACAGCCTGATAGGGCTTATGTAGCTAGTGGTATAGCTATGGTGTCTGCTCCTTGATGTAGAGCAGGTATAAGTATTGACAGCCTAATATTCTTGAGGCTGGTTGTAATTTACCTCATTTAGAGGTTAGCTACCTACTTAATAATAAGCAACTAAGATTTGAGTGGTACCTTGGTCTCACTACAGGTGTTCCTCAGCTTAGCTCTTCTAAATCAGCTTCGGATGGGTAGTGGACTTACAGTAACACTCAAAGACATACATAGAAATATGCAATAAAATAATTACACAATAAATGGTTAATCCCACCCTTGATAGGGTCAGCACAAAAGAATAATATGTGTCACTAACTAGCTCAAGCCTAGACGTGCGAATTTCTACTTGAGAAACTACAACTATATTTAGTCTGTGCTTGTGCCAAATTCAACACAATCACAGCCTAAATTGCTACCTAATGAAGGTTGGCAAAGATTATATTATGGTGCAGTAATGTGCAAATAATTGTGCTGTGTTTTTTTTTTTTTGCATTTTATATAATATACACTTGTGTAATTATGTGCATAAGAAATTAAATGAACACAAAGGAATTAATTGTGTTTGGCAAGTATTCTACTGCCGTAAATATTATCTAACTCCTAAATGTACTCCTAATTGTGGAATAAAATATTATCAGGGTTAGTAATGATTAACTAATATGAGATCAGTAATTTATATTAGTATACTGGATCCCTAAATGTTAATGATCCACTGACTTGAGTGAATCAGTAATTATAACATGGATTCAGGCTATAATGGACAGTCTGCTGACAGCCACATTGAAACATTGGTATAGCCTAAATGGTTAACACTTAATTGGTGTTAGTGATTAATATAAGGTTATGAGCTGTTGCTCTTGGTGACCTAAGGATTCTACTTCTGTATGAAGTGTAGGTCTAAATGTTGTGGGTAATTGGTTATGACCCACTAAAGCTATGTATAAGGTAGCTGTTAGTGTGATCTAGGCTAACTGATGTGTTACACTATTAGTTGACACAATTAATTAAATAGTTAGTCTAGCTTCTATCACACAAAGATTAGTTATTAATGGTTAATATTTTAATTATAAATTTAATGACTATCCGGTTCGATAAGGACCATAATGTGGGATATTTGGGCTTGATTCTGATTAATTAATAATTAAAGTAGTAAATTAAATTACGAAGGACCACCCGCTTTTATAGTAAAGAGGGAAACTGAGAATTTCAGATCATTGGATAAAATTCTAGAGAAAACCAGTGACTATGGATATAACTAGAAAGCATGATCATAAGAATAATTAATGGGCTGTATTATTAAAGAAACTAAGCCTCAAACACCTACATTGGGGGGTTATTACTGGAGGTAAGTACGTCCAGGAATCAGTGTGGTTCGTTCACTAATTCAATTAATAATAATCTAATCCTATAAAATAATGTGGAATATAATATCATTCACATGAAGAAGAATATGAATATGAGCATAATAATGAGTTACAGTAAATCACACATTAATATCAAAACATTCTGAATAAATCAAATTGCAAGGAAATGGATAAAAAAGAAATAAGCCTTAGCTTGAAGCAGATTCCTTTAGATAACCATAGTAGTCCTCTTAATTCTCCAGATTCGGTACACTGACGAGTGGTACGGGTTAACATGGAGGAGGCAGCCGGAGGAATTCTTCTCTCGGGCTGCAAGATAAATAACTACCAGTAGCAATTGATTTAACTACTCAATTCATATTCAAAAATATTAATATCTACAGATGGAATTCTAATCACCTGTTATTAGGTGTTATCCCGCTGCGTAACGAACAATCACCCCGCTATTAACAGACCTGTAAATGATGCATCAAATAAAGGAATACTTAGCTGTGGGCACTGTATAAGTATTAAGATTGCCGTAATCTCGCATCCCAGGCTCCGGTGAACCTATCCTGGATAGTGATGCATTTCAAGCTGGCTGATCACGTGTCGTCAGGAACCAAGTCAAGGGGTCCCTCATTTAACACCAGCACTAGTTGAAGATATTATCTGCAAGGTCATTCACGCCTCACAGTGGCAGCTTTCATCTGAGGATGGATCACACCTGTCCTATTTGCTGGACAATGGCGTCTTTTTATGAGTACGGTAAGCGCGGCTCTGCTTCCTTTCGGTTCTGCACGTGTCCGCGTACTGAGGATGGTGGCGTCCCTCCATCCCACGCCGAGTCGACGTTCATAACACAAATTATTGTCTTGAACATCAATATTTCTCGCATTCGCGCTTGAAACTTTAAAGACTGGACGGGTTTATTATTTAGAGGAACGAAATATTATTATTTACCGATTTAGGAATAGTAAATATATAAGGGAGAGGAATTAATGTCTCCCCATGGCATTCATTGATGACGTTAACTCTATCGCGAGGTAGACGCTATGATTCTAACGCTCTATTCGGCTTTTAGTTAGAGGACAATTCGTCTGCAATCAGTTGTCATACAGAATGCTTTAATTATGGAGAATCGTATTTAATTCTCACACAAATTGAATATAATGTGTTTACTGTAAGGAAATCTGACGCAATACTGGCGTCAGGTGACGTGAGAATTCTAGCCTAATGCACAGATGAATTATTAGTACATGAGAATTCTACGAGTTGTTAATTTTACTTACTACAATATTTAGTATGGTTAGTAATAAGTAATGAGAATACAACAATGCTGTTTTCGGTGTTGGAAATATCCAACATAACTCCGGGGGGAGGATCCTAGGGTCGTAGTGTACTGTGTGGTACTGACCTATCCCGAAGTGGTATTAAGATTAATACATTAGTATGTTAGTATGTTAGTACACACATAACGAACGTCCCGGATTTATCAAGGACCTACAAGAATTTGAGTCTTGCTATTTACATGTCAAATGAAACATGTTGTTTGTAGCCTACACAATATTTATAGAATTTAACTCTCCCAATTTAAACTAACAGAATTTACGGTGATGCGATATCCTGGGTCATAGTGACGTGTAATGTTTCGTTACGTGATATCACATCGTAGCATCATCACAGTTTTCTCAGTGGGAAGTGAAGGAAATTATTCTTCTTCAGAGTTGTAATAGGCTTGCAGTTTCCCTTAGTGGAAACACGCATTAAATATTGAAACATTAAATGATTAAGTTATCGGTAATCAGGAACGCTCTAAAGCTCACAATAAACTCAACAACTAGGGTCGCAGTGACATGTAATGGTGTATTACGTAGCTGCTGAATCGTAGGTAAACTCAGAATAAGTTCCTAAGAACTGATAACACTATTGTATGATTATACAGTAAAGTATTATTAGTCATTTAAGATCAAGGAGACTATGACACTACAGTAAAGCAACTGTCTAGGGTCGCTGTGACTTGTAACTATTGAGTTACTAGACAATATCATCACGCAGAATCACGATCACCTCAAATTCAAATGAGGAAATTGAATTAAATGCGCACTGCCGTGCAGTAGTCATGCTGAATGATGGTACAATTAATTTGCTAACTAGCTAAAATAATAGAAAGGTAGAAAACTGAAAAGTTTATTCATTAAAATCAAGGAAAATTCTGAGTCGACAGTGAGATTGGTAGCCTAGTCATTCTGACGTATGAGCTAATTAAATGGCAGCTCATAGGCTTGACACTGTAAACTGGTTAATACGAAATCACCTTTACATGAATTTGGGTTTATTAAATCAGTCTCTATAAGTATAGTCAACTGTAATTAAGGGTGAATACAGCTTAGGCTAGTACTCAGTTGACACTAACTAAAGTCCCTAAACCTACCTAAATAAATGGTTTGAATTTCTAACCTACCTAAGTAAGGGACTAAGCTAATTGTGAGCAAAAATGTACTCGAATTAACATTGTGAGCAGTATTGAGCTCATTAACAGGTCGAGTTATATTGAACTCGTGAACATGGTGAGCTACATTGAGCTCGTCAGCAGTGCTGACAGGGTGAGTTGCAGTGAACTCGTCAACAGTGTTGACAGGGTGAGCTGCAGTGAGCTCGTCAGCAGTGCTGACAGGGTTAGCTACAGTGAGCTCGTTAGCAGTGCTAACAGGGTGAGTTACATTGAACTCGTCAACAGTGTTGACAGGGTGAGCTGCAGTGAGCTCGTCAGCAGTGCTGACAGGGTGAGCTACAGTGAGCTCGTTAGCAGTGCTAACAGGGTGAGTTGCAGTGAACTCGTCAACAGTGTTGACAGGGTGAGCTACATTGAGCTCGTTAGCAGTGCTAACAGGGTGAGTTGCAGTGAACTCGTCAACAGTGTTGACAGGGTGAGCTACATTGAGCTCGTTAGCAGTGCTAACAGGGTGAGTTACATTGAACTCGTCAACAGTGTTGACAGGGTGAGCTACATTGAGCTCGTTAGCAGTGCTAACAGGGTGAGTTACATTGAACTCGTCAACAGTGTTGACAGGGTGAGCTGCAGTGAGCTCGTCAGCAGTGCTGACAGGGTGAGCTACATTGAGCTCGTTAACAGTTAACAGGGTGAGTTCAGTGAACTCGAATTAACGAGGTGGAGTTTTGTCATTCAATTGTCATGGCGAGCAATATTAAGCTCGTACGCATGGTGAACAAGCACTCATATTATTACGTTAATTCTAAGGTGAGCTATATTAAGCTCATGAAGCATGTTAATTAACAATGCTAATGTTTAACGATAATGCATTAAACATACTAGTTCTCTGTAAATTCACTTACATATTAGTAAGTTTGCAAGTTTGTTCGTGTTGCGCTCCTACACTAAATAAGCAGAAACGAAAGAAAACCAACTCAAACAATTAATGCAAGTATTTATCACTAACTCTTAGTGCAGAAAACATGGTATTAAGAAGGTTTTCTTGGCAAACCTTTAAGCGCAAGTATAGTGGACCAGTGGTCCTAGTGAATTTGTTATTAAATTTAGGAAATGCCAGTGGCATTAAGTGCTAGATTCTCTAGCCTAACATTATTAATTAATAGGGAGTACTAGATTCTCTAGCCTAACATTACAATTTAACTAGGAAGACTGAGTGTGGTCAATTACTACTTGTCGAGAATAATTCTAGGTCTGCAGTGAATTCAATGGTTTGGTCGCTGTGACTTGTACTTGTTTGAGTACGGACCATTGGTTTTCACTGAGAGCTATGAACCATCTCGGCGAGTATCAATTGTACTACATACAATCTGAGTTTATTATTCAGCTGTGTTTCTCCTTTTAGCTTGCTGCTGGAGAATTGATTTACTGCTGACTAATTTATTATTGTTGGCAGGTTTAGGCTTGTTCACATTCAGAACTTTACCAGTAAGTAAGTAGCCTCCTGCAGATTGGAGCATATTCATTCCCAATCGTTTAACATGTCCAGTTATGAACTGGTAATAGTAGTCGGCTCCTACTAGTACATCTACATTGTTAAGGCGGTCAGACATTAACTGGTTGTCAGCCAAATTAATTTCACGTTCCTGCAGGAAGTGGGTTGTGTACCCCAGACCCTTAATATTTAAGTCTAAAGGTATTTGATCTACAACAATGGCTTGGACAGCCTTGGCTTGACTACCTAGTCGTACAAGCGGTTGAACTACTGAGTATTCATGGGTTCCTCGATTTATCATGAACCCTGACAAGTTTAATTTTACCTGTCCTATTGGTTGTAAATTAAGTGCCTCTGCTGCCCTTTGAGTAATGAAAGTTCTCTGGGAACCTTGATCAAATAGTCCACGTATGGTGATCTTGGCTCCTCTGTTCTTCACTTGAAGTTGGGCAGTAGGCAAAGTAGCATCCACTTGAGATGCTTGGGAAGTTACGCTGTACACATCTCGCACCTTGCAGCACTGTACTGGTGTAGATTCTCTACGTCCTATTCTAGGATTGACATAATTAGTCCTAACTAATTTGCACAGTGCAGCATGATGTTTGCCCCTTCTACACCTATTGCAGGTGTTCAGTGGGGTGCCACAGCTGTTAACATTATGTGGTTTGAGACACCTAGTACATTTGTGTAACTGTTTGAGTCGTCTGACTCTTGTGTTTCTATTAGGATAATTAGTACATTTGTACAGAGAATGTGTTTGATTGCAAAACAAGCACATTCCCCATCCTACAGATCGTTTAGGGGTTACCGATTTAGGTAAAACAGTATTTGCAGGTGGTGATGGTTTTGCTGTTTGCATTTGCTTGTTATTTATTCTCTTGTGAGTAATGGGTGTATTCTGGGGAACCATTAATAGGCTCTTGGGAGTGCTCTTTGGACTATTAGGTCTCTTAGGAGCACCTGTGGAGTTATTAGGAGTGCTCTTTGGACTATTAGGTCTCTTAGGAGCACCTGTGGAATTATTAGCAGTGCTCTTTGGACTATTAGGTCTCTTAGGAGCACCTGTGGGACTCTTAGGCCTCACTGATGAATCAATGTTTGACTGATTTTGGTTACATTGATTATTAGCACCTTTGTTACCTAGTGACAGTGTCACTTTAGGAGTTTCAGGTAAGGAAACTGATGTAGGTACAGTTTTGGTGCATTCAGATTCAGCATTAATTGCTTGGTCTGCTGTATGATTGCTCATATTACGCAAACCTGTAAATATATCCTGCATTGACAGGGTATTACCATTCTGGCATACATATAGTTTATTAAGTGTGTCACCAGACAATTTTCTCTGGATGATAATTTTAGTCATCCACTCAGTAGTTGGGTGATCCACCTCTTTACTGAAAGAATTTATCAGTGACTCAAGCTGGAAACTAAAAGTTTGTAAAGAGTCCACTGATTGTTCTGGTGAAGATAAATTTAATAATTGGTGCATAAGGTTTATAATAGTCTTCTCATTGTCAGCACTTACTTTAGAAGGCTGTTGGGAGCAATTGTGACCATTACTTGTGTTGCTTAAGGCTTCTTGTTTAGCCTCAGCTTTGATTACAGCTTCGACTGCTGCTGCAGCATTAGCTTTATCATTTTCTGGTTCAGATTCACTGATCATTGCAGCTTCACTTGTTTCATCTGCAGCTTCATTTGTTTCTCTGGGTTCTGGTGATAAGCTAGTTAATTCAGTAGCATTATGTATTGCACTTATAGAATCCAAGGAACATTGAGAAGAGTGGTCTGAAGTTTGATCAGACTCTGTGAACAAATCATCACATGAAGCTGTATTAGATGAGAGGTTAGAAAATGAAGGTTGATCTTCAGTTGTTGATCCTGTATAGTGATCAGCATTGATTAGAGGATTCTCCTCGTCTTGAGTTAGTTCAGGTATTTCATCTGAACTGAGTGTTAACTTGGATACAGGTCTATTAACGATCTGATCTACCCACTCGGGAATATCTTGTCTCGCAAGCACCTCCTTATATCGGTCTAAACTGGTTTGAACGGAATGTTCATAGTTATCGAGATCAGATTCTGTTAGACGTAAGTGGTCTGAGACAGTATGACCGACTTGGAGTAAATTCCTGTGGGACTCGATTACAGTCTTGATATAGTCATATTTTTGGATGGCGATCCTTATGGAACTTGCTAGTCTATAGACGTCACCTGGGTCAGTTTCGACACAGAAATGACATTTCATAAGCAGTTTTCCTAAGGGACGTTGAACAGCTGTCAAGAATCTTGCATTCCTTTCTAAAGGATTCATTCTTGCGGTAAATTGAGCCTGATAGGGCTTATGTAGCTAGTGGTATAGCTATAGTCTGCTCCTTGATGCAGAGCAGGTATAATTATTGACAGCCTGATAGGGCTTATGTAGCTAGTGGTATAGCTATGGTGTCTGCTCCTTGATGTAGAGCAGGTATAAGTATTGACAGCCTAATATTCTTGAGGCTGGTTGTAATTTACCTCATTTAGAGGTTAGCTACCTACTTAATAATAAGCAACTAAGATTTGAGTGGTACCTTGGTCTCACTACAGGTGTTCCTCAGCTTAGCTCTTCTAAATCAGCTTCGGATGGGTAGTGGACTTACAGTAACACTCAAAGACATACATAGAAATATGCAATAAAATAATTACACAATAAATGATTAATCCCACCCTTGATAGGGTCAGCACAAAAGAATGATATGTGTCACTAACTAGCTCAAGCCTAGTCGTGCGAATTCCTACTTGAGAAACTACAACTATATTTAGTCTGTGCTTGTGCCAAATTCAACACAATCACAGCCTAAATTGCTACCTAATGAAGGTTGGCAAAGATTATATTATGGTGCAGTAATGTGCAAATAATTGTGCTGTGTTTTTTTTTTGTATTTTATATAATATACACTTGCGTAATTATGTGCATAAGAAATTAAATGAACACAAAGGAATTAATTGTGTTTGGCAAGTATTCTACTGCCGTAAATATTATCTAACTCCTAAATGTACTCCTAATTGTGGAATAAAATATTATCAGGGTTAGTAATGATTAACTAATATGAGATCAGTAATTTATATTAGTATACTGGATCCCTAAATGTTAATGATCCACTGACTTGAGTGAATCAGTAATTATAACATGGATTCAGGCTATAATGGACAGTCTGCTGACAGCCACATTGAAACATTGGTATAGCCTAAATGGTTAACACTTAATTGGTGTTAGTGATTAATATAAGGTTATGAGCTGTTGCTCTTGGTGACCTAAGGATTCTACTTCTGTATGAAGTGTAGGTCTAAATGTTGTGGGTAATTGGTTATGACCCACTAAAGCTATGTATAAGGTAGCTGTTAGTGTGATCGAGGCTAACTGATGTGTTACACCATTAGTTGACACAATTAATTAAATAGTTAGTCTAGCTTCTATCACACAAAGATTAGTTATTAATGGTTAATATTTTAATTATAAATTTAATGACTATCCGGTTCGATAAGGACCATAATGTGGGATATTTGGGCTTGATTCTGATTAATTAATAATTAAAGTAGTAAATTAAATTACGAAGGACCACCCGCTTTTATAGTAAAGAGGGAAACTGAGAATTTCAGATCATTGGATAAAATTCTAGAGAAAACCAGTGACTATGGATATAACTAGAAAGCATGATCATAAGAATAATTAATGGGCTGTATTATTAAAGAAACTAAGCCTCAAACACCTACATTGGGGGGTTATTACTGGAGGTAAGTACGTCCAGGAATCAGTGTGGTTCGTTCACTAATTCAATTAATAATAATCTAATCCTATAAAATAATGTGGAATATAATATCATTCACATGAAGAAGAATATGAATATGAGCATAATAATGAGTTACAGTAAATCACACATTAATATCAAAACATTCTGAATAAATCAAATTGCAAGGAAATGGATAAAAAAGAAATAAGCCTTAGCTTGAAGCAGATTCCTTTAGATAACCATAGTAGTCCTCTTAATTCTCCAGATTCGGTACACTGACGAGTGGTACGGGTTAACATGGAGGAGGCAGCCGGAGGAATTCTTCTCTCGGGCTGCAAGATAAATAACTACCAGTAGCAATTGATTTAACTACTCAATTCATATTCAAAAATATTAATATCTACAGATGGAATTCTAATCACCTGTTATTAGGTGTTATCCCGCTGCGTAACGAACAATCACCCCGCTATTAACAGACCTGTAAATGATGCATCAAATAAAGGAATACTTAGCTGTGGGCACTGTATAAGTATTAAGATTGCCGTAATCTCGCATCCCAGGCTCCGGTGAACCTATCCTGGATAGTGATGCATTTCAAGCTGGCTGATCACGTGTCGTCAGGAACCAAGTCAAGGGGTCCCTCATTTAACACCAGCACTAGTTGAAGATATTATCTGCAAGGTCATTCACGCCTCACAGTGGCAGCTTTCATCTGAGGATGGATCACACCTGTCCTATTTGCTGGACAATGGCGTCTTTTTATGAGTACGGTAAGCGCGGCTCTGCTTCCTTTCGGTTCTGCACGTGTCCGCGTACTGAGGATGGTGGCGTCCCTCCAACCCACGCCGAGTCGACGTTCATAACACAAATTATTGTCTTGAACATTAATATTTCTCGCATTCGCGCTTGAAACTTTAAAGACTGGACGGGTTTATTATTTAGAGGAACGAAATATTATTATTTACCGATTTAGGAATAGTAAATATATAAGGGAGAGGAATTAATGTCTCCCCATGGCATTCATTGATGACGTTAACTCTATCGCGAGGTAGACGCTATGATTCTAACGCTCTATTCGGCTTTTAGTTAGAGGACAATTCGTCTGCAATCAGTTGTCATACAGAATGCTTTAATTATGGAGAATCGTATTTAATTCTCACACAAATTGAATATAATGTGTTTACTGTAAGGAAATCTGACGCAATACTGGCGTCAGGTGACGTGAGAATTCTAGCCTAATGCACAGATGAATTATTAGTACATGAGAATTCTACGAGTTGTTAATTTTACTTACTACAATATTTAGTATGGTTAGTAATGAGAATACAACAATGCTGTTTTCGGTGTTGGAAATATCCAACATAACTCCGGGGGGAGGATCCTAGTGTCGTAGTGTACTGTGTGGTACTGACCTATCCCGAAGTGGTATTAAGATAAATACATTAGTATGTTAGTATGTTAGTACACACATAACGAACGTCCCGGATTTATCAAGGACCTTCAAGAATTTGAGTCTTGCTATTTACATGTCAAATGAAACATGTTGTTTGTAGCCTACACAATATTTATAGAATTTAACTCTCCCAATTTAAACTAACAGAATTTACGGTGATGCGATATCCTGGGTCATAGTGACGTGTAATGTTTCGTTACGTGATATCACATCGTAGCATCATCACAGTTTTCTCAGTGGGAAGTGAAGGAAATTATTCTTCTTCAGAGTTGTAATAGGCTTGCAGTTTCCCTTAGTGGAAACACGCATTAAATATTGAAACATTAAATGATTAAGTTATCGGTAATCAGGAACGCTCTAAAGCACACAATAAACTCAACAACTAGGGTCGCAGTGACATGTAATGGTGTATTACGTAGCTGCTGAATCGTAGGTAAACTCAGAATAAGTTCCTAAGAACTGATAACACTATTGTATGATTATACAGTAAAGTATTATTAGTCATTTAAGATCAAGGAGACTATGACACTACAGTAAAGCAACTGTCTAGGGTCGCTGTGACTTGTAACTATTGAGTTACTAGACAATATCATCACGCAGCATCACGATCACCTCAAATTCAAATGAGGAAATTTGAATTAAATGTGCACTGCCGTGCAGTAGTCATGCTGAATGATGGTACAATTAATTTGCTAACTAGCTAAAATAATAGAAAGGTAGAGAACTGAAAAGTTTATTCATTAAAATCAAGGAAAATTCTGAGTAGACAGTGAGATTGGTAGCCTAGTCATTCTGACGTATGAGCTAATTAAATGGCAGCTCATAGGCTTGACAATGTAAACTGGTTAATACGAAATCACCTTTACATGAATTTGGGTTTATTAAATCAGTCTCTATAAGTATAGTCAACTGTAATTAAGGGTGAATACAGCTTAGGCTAGTACTCAGTTGACACTAACTAAAGTCCCTAAACCTACCTAAATAAATGGTTTGAATTTCTAACCTACCTAAGTAAGGGACTAAGCTAATTGTGAGCAAAAATGTACTCGAATTAACATTGTGAGCAGTATTGAGCTCATTAACAGGTCGAGTTATATTGAACTCGTGAACATGGTGAGCTACATTGAGCTCGTCAGCAGTGCTGACAGGGTGAGTTGCAGTGAACTCGTCAACAGTGTTGACAGGGTGAGCTGCAGTGAGCTCGTCAGCAGTGCTGACAGGGTGAGCTACAATGAGCTCGTTAGCAGTGCTAACAGGGTGAGTTACATTGAACTCGTCAACAGTGTTGACAGGGTGAGCTGCAGTGAGCTCGTCAGCAGTGCTGACAGGGTGAGCTACAGTGAGCTCGTTAGCAGTGCTAACAGGGTGAGTTGCAGTGAACTCGTCAACAGTGTTGACAGGGTGAGCTACATTGAGCTCGTTAGCAGTGCTAACAGGGTGAGTTGCAGTGAACTCGTCAACAGTGTTGACAGGGTGAGCTACATTGAGCTCGTTAGCAGTGCTAACAGGGTGAGTTACATTGAACTCGTCAACAGTGTTGACAGGGTGAGCTGCAGTGAGCTCGTCAGCAATGCTGACAGGGTGAGCTACATTGAGCTCGTTAACAGTTAACAGGGTGAGTTCAGTGAACTCGTCAACAGTGTTGACAGGGTGAGCTACAGTGAGCTCGTTAACAGTTAACAGGGTGAGTTCAGTGAACTCGAATTAACGAGATGGAGTTTTGTCATTCAATTGTCATGGCGAGCAATATTAAGCTCGTACGCATGGTGAACAAGCACTCATATTATTACGTTAATTCTAAGGTGAGCTATATTAAGCTCATGAAGCATGTTAATTAACAATGCTAATGTTTAACGATAATGCATTAAACATACTAGTTCTCTGTAAATTCACTTACATATTAGTAAGTTTGCAAGTTTGTTCATGTTGTGCTCCTACACTAAATAAGCAGAAACGAAAGAAAACCAACTCAAACAATTAATGCAAGTATTTATCACTAACTCTTAGTGCAGAAAACATGGTATTAAGAAGGTTTTCTTGGCAAACCTTTAAGCGCAAGTATAGTGGACCAGTGGTCCTAGTGAATTTGTTATTAAATTCAGGAAATGCCAGTGGCATTAAGTGCTAGATTCTCTAGCCTAACATTATTAATTAATAGGGAGTACTAGATTCTCTAGCCTAACATTACAATTTAACTAGGAAGACTGAGTGTGGTCAATTACTACTTGTTGAGAATAATTCTAGGTCTGCAGTGAATTCAATGGTTTGGTCGCTGTGACTTGTACTTGTTTGAGTACGGACCATTGGTTTTCACTGAGAGCTATGAACCATCTCGGCGAGTATCAATTGTACTACATACAATCTGAGTTTATTATTCAGCTGTGTTTCTCCTTTTAGCTTGCTGCTGGAGAATTGATTTACTGCTGACTAATTTATTATTGTTGGCAGGTTTAGGCTTGTTCACATTCAGAACTTTACCAGTAAGTAAGTAGCCTCCTGCAGATTGGAGCATATTCATTCCCAAACGTTTAACATGTCCAGTTATGAACTGGTAATAGTAGTCGGCTCCTACTAGTACATCTACTTTGTTAAGGCGGTCAGACATTAACTGGTTGTCAGCCAAATTAATTTCACGTTCCTGCAGGAAGTGGGTTGTGTACCCCAGACCCTTAATATTTAAGTCTAAAGGTATTTGATCTACAACAATGGCTTGGACAGCCTTGGCTTGACTACCTAGTCGTACAAGCGGTTGAACTACTGAGTATTCATGGGTTCCTCGATTTATCATGAACCCTGACAAGTTTAATTTTACCTGTCCTATTGGTTGTAAATTAAGTTCCTCTGCTGCCCTTTGAGTAATGAAAGTTCTCTGGGAACCTTGATCAAATGGTCCACGTATGGTGATCTTGGCTCCTCTGTTCTTCACTTGAAGTTGGGCAGTAGGCAAAGTAGCATCCACTTGAGATGCTTGGGAAGTTACTCTGTACACATCTCGCACCTTGCAGCACTGTACTGGTGTAGATTCTCTACGTCCTATTCTAGGATTGACATAATTAGTCCTAACTAATTTGCACAGTGCAGCATGATGATTGCCCCTTCTACACCTATTGCAGGTGTTCAGTGGGGTGCCACAGCTGTTAACATTATGTGGTTTGAGACACCTAGTACATTTGTGTAACTGTTTGAGTCGTCTGACTCTTGTGTTTCTATTAGGATAATTAGGATAATTAGTACATTTGTACAGAGAATGTGTTTGATTGCAAAACAAGCACATTCCCCATCCTACAGATCGTTTAGGGGTTACCGATTTAGGTAAAACAGTATTTGCAGGTGGTGATGGTTTTGCTGTTTGCATTTGCTTGTTATTTATTCTCTTGTGAGTAATGGGTGTACTCTGGGGAACCATTAATAGGCTCTTGGGAGTGCTCTTTGGACTATTAGGTCTCTTAGGAGCACCTGTGGAGTTATTAGGAGTGCTCTTTGGACTATTAGGTCTCTTAGGAGCACCTGTGGAATTATTAGCAGTGCTCTTTGGACTATTAGGTCTCTTAGGAGCACCTGTGGGACTCTTAGGCCTCACTGATGAATCAATGTTTGACTGATTTTGGTTACATTGATTATTAGCACCTTTGTTACCTAGTGACAGTGTCACTTTAGGAGTTTCAGGTAAGGAAACTGATGTAGGTACAGTTTTGGTGCATTCAGATTCAGCATTAATTGCTTGGTCTGCTGTATGATTGCTCATATTACGCAAACCTGTAAATATATCCTGCATTGACAGGGTATTACCATTCTGGCATACATATAGTTTATTAAGTGTGTCACCAGACAATTTTCTCTGGATGATAATTTTAGTCATCCACTCAGTAGTTGGGTGATCCACCTCTTTACTGAAAGAATTTATCAGTGACTCAAGCTGGAAACTAAAAGTTTGTAAAGAGTCAACTGATTGTTCTGGTAAAGATAAATTTAATAATTGGTGCACAAGGTTTATAATAGTCTTCTCATTGTCAGCACTTACTTTAGAAGGCTGTTGGGAGCAATTGTGACCATTACTTGTGTTGCTTAAGGCTTCTTGTTTAGCCTCAGCTTTGATTACAGCTTCGACTGCTGCTGCAGCATTAGCTTTATCATTTTCTGGTTCAGATTCACTGATCATTGCAGCTTCACTTGTTTCATCTGCAGCTTCATTTGTTTCTCTGGGTTCTGGTGATAAGCTAGTTAATTCAGTAGCATTATGTATTGCACTTATAGAATCCAAGGAACATTGAGAAGAGTGGTCTGAAGTTTGATCAGACTCTGTGAACAAATCATCACATGAAGCTGTATTAGATGAGAGGTTAGAAAATGAAGGTTGATCTTCAGTTGTTGATCCTGTATAGTGATCAGCATTGATTAGAGGATTCTCCTCGTCTTGAGTTAGTTCAGGTATTTCATCTGAACTGAGTGTTAACTTGGATACATGTCTATTAACGATCTGATCTACCCACTCGGGAATATCTTGTCTCGCAAGCACCTCCTTATATCGGTCTAAACTGGTTTGAACGGAATGTTCATAGTTATCGAGATCAGATTCTGTTAGACGTAAGTGGTCTGAGACAGTATGACCGACTTGGAGTAAATTCCTGTGGGACTCGATTACAGTCTTGATATAGTCATATTTTTGGATGGCGATCCTTATGGAACTTGCTAGTCTATAGACGTCACCTGGGTCAGTTTCGACACAGAAATGACATTTCATAAGCAGTTTTCCTAAGGGACGTTGAAGAGCTGTCAAGAATCTTGCATTCCTTTCTAAAGGATTCATTCTTGCGGTAAATTGAGCCTGATAGGGCTTATGTAGCTAGTGGTATAGCTATAGTCTGCTCCTTGATGCAGAGCAGGTATAATTATTGACAGCCTGATAGGGCTTATGTAGCTAGTGGTATAGCTATGGTGTCTGCTCCTTGATGTAGAGCAGGTATAAGTATTGACAGCCTAATATTCTTGAGGCTGGTTGTAATTTACCTCATTTAGAGGTTAGCTACCTACTTAATAATAAGCAACTAAGATTTGAGTGGTACCTTGGTCTCACTACAGGTGTTCCTCAGCTTAGCTCTTCTAAATCAGCTTCGGATGGGTAGTGGACTTACAGTAACACTCAAAGACATACATAGAAATATGCAATAAAATAATTACTCAATAAATGGTTAATCCCACCCTTGATAGGGTCAGCACAAAAGAATAATATGTGTCACTAACTAGCTCAAGCCTAGTCGTGCGAATTTCTACTTGAGAAACTACAACTATATTTAGTCTGCGCTTGTGCCAAATTCAACACAATCACAGCCTAAATTGCTACCTAATGAAGGTTGGCAAAGATTATATTATGGTGCAGTAATGTGCAAATAATTGTGCTGTGTTTTTTTTTTTTTGTATTTTATATAATATACACTTGTGTAATTATGTGCATAAGAAATTAAATGAACACAAAGGAATTAATTGTGTTTGGCAAGTATTCTACTGCCGTAAATATTATCTAACTCCTAAATGTACTCCTAATTGTGGAATAAAATATTATCAGGGTTAGTAATGATTAACTAATATGAGATCAGTAATTTATATTAGTATACTGGATCCCTAAATGTTAATGATCCACTGACTTGAGTGAATCAGTAATTATAACATGGATTCAGGCTATAATGGACAGTCTGCTGACAGCCACATTGAAACATTGGTATAGCCTAAATGGTTAACACTTAATTGGTGTTAGTGATTAATATAAGGTTATGAGCTGTTGCTCTTGGTGACCTAAGGATTCTACTTCTGTATGAAGTGTAGGTCTAAATGTTGTGGGTAATTGGTTATGACCCACTAAAGCTATGTATAAGGTAGCTGTTAGTGTGATCTAGGCTAACTGATGTGTTACACTATTAGTTGACACAATTAATTAAATAGTTAGTCTAGTTTCTATCACACAAAGATTAGTTATTAATGGTTAATATTTTAATTATAAATTTAATGACTATCCGGTTCGATAAGGACCATAATGTGGGATATTTGGGCTTGATTCTGATTAATTAATATTTAAAGTAGTAAATTAAATTACGAAGGACCACCCGCTTTTATAGTAAAGAGGGAAACTGAGAATTTCAGATCATTTAATAAAATTCTAGAGAAAACCAGTGACTATGGATATAACTAGAAAGCATGATCATAAGAATAATTAATGGGCTGTATTATTAAAGAAACTAAGCCTCAAATACCTACATTGGGGGGTTATTACTGGAGGTAAGTACGTCCAGGAATCAGTGTGGTTCGTTCACTAATTCAATTAATAATAATCTAATCCTATAAAATAATGTGGAATATAATATCATTCACATGAAGAAGAATATGAATATGAGCATAATAATGAGTTACAGTAAATCACACATTAATATCAAAACATTCTGAATAAATCAAATTGCAAGGAAATGGATAAAAAAGAAATAAGCCTTAGCTTGAAGCAGATTCCTTTAGATAACCATAGTAGTCCTCTTAATTCTCCAGATTCGGTACACTGACGAGTGGTACGGGTTAACATGGAGGAGGCAGCCGGAGGAATTCTTCTCTCGGGCTGCAAGATAAATAACTACCAGTAGCAATTGATTTAACTACTCAATTCATATTCAAAAATATTAATATCTACAGATGGAATTCCAATCACCTGTTATAAAATGTTATCCCGCTGCGTAACGAACAATCACCCCGCTATTAACAGACCTGTAAATGATGCATCAAATAAAGGAATACTTAGCTGTGGGCACTGTATAAGTATTAAGATTGCCGTAATCTCGCATCCCAGGCTCCGGTGAACCTATCCTGGATAGTGATGCATTTCAAGCTGGCTGATCACGTGTCGTCAGGAACCAAGTCAAGGGGTCCCTCATTTAACACCAGCACTAGTTGAAGATATTATCTGCAAGGTCATTCACGCCTCACAGTGGCGGCTTTTATCTGAGGATGGATCACACCTGTCCTATTTGCTGGACAATGGCGTCTTTTTATGAGTACGGTAAGCGCGGCTCTGCTTCCTTTCGGTTCTGCACGTGTCCGCGTACTGAGGATGGTGGCGTCCCTCCAACCCACGCCGAGTCGACGTTCATAACACAAATTATTGTCTTGAACATTAATATTTCTCGCATTCGCGCTTGAAACTTTAAAGACTGGACGGGTTTATTATTTAGAGGAACAAAATATTATTATTTACCGATTTAGGAATAGTAAATATATAAGGGAGAGGAATTAATGTCTCCCCATGGCATTCATTGATGACGTTAACTCTATCGCGAGGTAGACGCTATGATTCTAACGCTCTATTCGGCTTTTAGTTAGAGGACAATTCGTCTGCAATCAGTTGTCATACAGAATGCTTTAATTATGGAGAATCGTATTTAATTCTCACACAAATTGAATATAATGTGTTTACTGTAAGGAAATCTGACGCAATACTGGCGTCAGGTGACGTGAGAATTCTAGCCTAATGCACAGATGAATTATTAGTACATGAGAATTCTACGAGTTGTTAATTTTACTTACTACAATATTTAGTATGGTTAGTAATAAGTAATGAGAATACAACAATGCTGTTTTCGGTGTTGGAAATATCCAACATAACTCCGGGGGGAGGATCCTAGGGTCGTAGTGTACTGTGTGGTACTGACCTATCCCGAAGTGGTATTAAGATTAATACATTAGTATGTTAGTATGTTAGTACACACATAACGAACGTCCCGGATTTATCAAGGACTTACAAGAATTTGAGTCTTGCTATTTACATGTCAAATGAAACATGTTGTTTGTAGCCTACACAATATTTATAGAATTTAACTCTCCCAATTTAAACTAACAGAATTTACGGTGATGCGATATCCTGGGTCATAGTGACGTGTAATGTTTCCTTACGTGATATCACATCGTAGCATCATCACAGTTTTCTCAGTGGGAAGTGAAGGAAATTATTCTTCTTCAGAGTTGTAATAGGCTTGCAGTTTCCCTTAGTGGAAACACGCATTAAATATTGAAACATTAAATGATTAAGTTATCGGTAATCAGGAACGCTCTAAAGCTCACAATAAACTCAACAACTAGGGTCGCAGTGACATGTAATGGTGTATTACGTAGCTGCTGAATCGTAGGTAAACTCAGAATAAGTTCCTAAGAACTGATAACACTATTGTATGATTATACAGTAAAGTATTATTAGTCATTTAAGATCAAGGAGACTATGACACTACAGTAAAGCAACTGTCTAGGGTCGCTGTGACTTGTAACTATTGAGTTACTAGACAATATCATCACGCAGAATCACGATCACCTCAAATTCAAATGAGGAAATTGAATTAAATGCGCACTGCCGTGCAGTAGTCATGCTGAATGATGGTACAATTAATTTGCTAACTAGCTAAAATAATAGAAAGGTAGAGAACTGAAAAGTTTATTCATTAAAATCAAGGAAAATTCTGAGTCGACAGTGAGATTGGTAGCCTAGTCATTCTGACGTATGAGCTAATTAAATGGCAGCTCATAGGCTTGACACTGTAAACTGGTTAATACGAAATCACCTTTACATGAATTTGGGTTTATTAAATCAGTCTCTATAAGTATAGTCAACTGTAATTAAGGGTGAGTACAGCTTAGGCTAGTACTCAGTTGACACTAACTAAAGTCCCTAAACCTACCTAAATAAATGGTTTGAATTTCTAACCTACCTAAGTAAGGGACTAAGCTAATTGTGAGCAAAAATGTACTCGAATTAACATTGTGAGCAGTATTGAGCTCATTAACAGGTCGAGTTATATTGAACTCGTGAACATGGTGAGCTACATTGAGCTCGTCAGCAGTGCTGACAGGGTGAGTTGCAGTGAACTCGTCAACAGTGTTGACAGGGTGAGCTGCAGTGAGCTCGTCAGCAGTGCTGACAGGGTGAGCTCGTTAGCAGTGCTAACAGGGTGAGTTACATTGAACTCGTCAACAGTGTTGACAGGGTGAGCTGCAGTGATCTCGTCAGCAGTGCTGACAGGGTGAGCTACAGTGAGCTCGTTAGCAGTGCTAACAGGGTGAGTTGTAGTGAACTCGTCAACAGTGTTGACAGGGTGAGCTACATTGAGCTCGTTAGCAGTGCTAACAGGGTGAGTTGCAGTGAACTCGTCAACAGTGTTGACAGGGTGAGCTACATTGAGCTCGTTAGCAGTGCTAACAGGGTGAGTTACATTGAACTCGTCAACAGTGTTGACAGGGTGAGCTGCAGTGAGCTCGTCAGCAATGCTGACAGGGTGAGCTACATTGAGCTCGTTAACAGTTAACAGGGTGAGTTCAGTGAACTCGTCAACAGTGTTGACAGGGTGAGCTACAGTGAGCTCGTTAACAGTTAACAGGGTGAGTTCAGTGAACTCGAATTAACGAGATGGAGTTTTGTCATTCAATTGTCATGGCGAGCAATATTAAGCTCGTACGCATGGTGAACAAGCACTCATATTATTACGTTAATTCTAAGGTGAGCTATATTAAGCTCATGAGGCATGTTAATTAACAATGCTAATGTTTAACGATAATGCATTAAACATACTAGTTCTCTGTAAATTCACTTACATATTAGTAAGTGTGCAAGTTTGTTCGTGTTGTGCTCCTACACTAAATAAGCAGAAACGAAAGAAAACCAACTCAAACAATTAATGCAAGTATTTATCACTAACTCTTAGTGCAGAAAACATGGTATTAAGAAGGTTTTCTTGGCAAACCTTTAAGCGCAAGTATAGTGGACCAGTGGTCCTAGTGAATTTGTTATTAAATTCAGGAAATGCCAGTGGCATTAAGTGCTAGATTCTCTAGCCTAACATTATTAATTAATAGGGAGTACTAGATTCTCTAGCCTAACATTACAATTTAACTAGGAAGACTGAGTGTGGTCAATTACTACTTGTTGAGAATAATTCTAGGTCTGCAGTGAATTCAATGGTTTGGTCGCTGTGACTTGTACTTGTTTGAGTACGGACCATTGGTTTTCACTGAGAGCTATGAACCATCTCGGCGAGTATCAATTGTACTACATACAATCTGAGTTTATTATTCAGCTGTGTTTCTCCTTTTAGCTTGCTGCTGGAGAATTGATTTACTGCTGACTAATTTATTATTGTTGGCAGGTTTAGGCTTGTTCACATTCAGAACTTTACCAGTAAGTAAGTAGCCTCCTGCAGATTGGAGCATATTCATTCCCAAACGTTTAACATGTCCAGTTATGAACTGGTAATAGTAGTCGGCTCCTACTAGTACATCTACATTGTTAAGGCGGTCAGACATTAACTGGTTGTCAGCCAAATTAATTTCACGTTCCTGCAGGAAGTGGGTTGTGTACCCCAGACCCTTAATATTTAAGTCTAAAGGTATTTGATCTACAACAATGGCTTGGACAGCCTTGGCTTGACTACCTAGTCGTACAAGCGGTTGAACTACTGAGTATTCATGGGTTCCTCGATTTATCATGAACCCTGACAAGTTTAATTTTACCTGTCCTATTGGTTGTAAATTAAGTGCCTCTGCTGCCCTTTGAGTAATGAAAGTTCTCTGGGAACCTTGATCAAATGGTCCACGTATGGTGATCTTGGCTCCTCTGTTCTTCACTTGAAGTTGGGCAGTAGGCAAAGTAGCATCCACTTGAGATGCTTGGGAAGTTACGCTGTACACATCTCGCACCTTGCAGCACTGTACTGGTGTAGATTCTCTACGTCCTATTCTAGGATTGACATAATTAGTCCTAACTAATTTGCACAGTGCAGCATGATGTTTGCCCCTTCTACACCTATTGCAGGTGTTCAGTGGGGTGCCACAGCTGTTAACATTATGTGGTTTGAGACACCTAGTACATTTGTGTAACTGTTTGAGTCGTCTGACTCTTGTGTTTCTATTAGGATAATTAGTACATTTGTACAGAGAATGTGTTTGATTGCAAAACAAGCACATTCCCCATCCTACAGATCGATTAGGGGTTACCGATTTAGGTAAAACAGTATTTGCAGGTGGTGATGGTTTTGCTGTTTGCATTTGCTTGTTATTTATTCTCTTGTGAGTAATGGGTGTACTCTGGGGAACCATTAATAGGCTCTTGGGAGTGCTCTTTGGACTATTAGGTCTCTTAGGAGCACCTGTGGAGTTATTAGGAGTGCTCTTTGGACTATTAGGTCTCTTAGGAGCACCTGTGGAATTATTAGCAGTGCTCTTTGGACTATTAGGTCTCTTAGGAGCACCTGTGGGACTCTTAGGCCTCACTGATGAATCAATGTTTGACTGATTTTGGTTACATTGTGGTTACGAATGTGGAATGACCTACCCAACCATGTTAAAGACAGTACCTCTCTCAACCAGTTTAAGATAAAAACTAAACACTACCTAATAAATTCCCTGTAACCTACCTCACTCCTCTATTGTCAACCCATGTCCGTTATTTTCTTTTTTTTTAATCAACACTGTTTGTCAACCTATTGTATTTGTGCTGCTTTTTCAGTCATGTTCCCCCCCTTTTTTTTTTTTTTTTTTTTTTTTTATCTTTATTTGTATTTGTTCTCAACACTTTTTATTCTTTATGCTCAATTAGTATTAGGTTCTAGATATTAATGTTTTTCTTGCCCGAAACGCATTGCGTAATAGTGGCTTTAGGCATTGTATGTACTAGCTCTATCTATATATCAATCCATTAATGTAACATCACTTGTATGTATATACCTTACCTGAATAAACATCTGAATCTGAATCTGACATTGATTATTAGCACCTTTGTAACCTAGTGACAGTGTCACTTTAGGAGTTTCAGGTAAGGAAACTGATGTAGGTACAGTTTTGGTGCATTCAGATTCAGCATTAATTGCTTGGTCTGCTGTATGATTGCTCATATTACGCAAACCTGTAAATATATCCTGCATTGACAGGGTATTACCATTCTGGCATACATATAGTTTATTAAGTGTGTCACCAGACAATTTTCTCTGGATGATAATTTTAGTCATCCACTCAGTAGTTGGGTGATCCACCTCTTTACTGAAAGAATTTATCAGTGACTCAAGCTGGAAACTAAAAGTTTGTAAAGAGTCAACTGATTGTTCTGGTGAAGATAAATTTAATAATTGGTGCACAAGGTTTATAATAGTCTTCTCATTGTCAGCACTTACTTTAGAAGGCTGTTGGGAGCAATTGTGACCATTACTTGTGTTGCTTAAGGCTTCTTGTTTAGCCTCAGCTTTGATTACAGCTTCGACTGCTGCTGCAGCATTAGCTTTATCATTTTCTGGTTCAGATTCACTGATCATTGCAGCTTCACTTGTTTCATCTGCAGCTTCATTTGTTTCTCTGGGTTCTGGTGATAAGCTAGTTAATTCAGTAGCATTATGTATTGCACTTATAGAATCCAAGGAACATTGAGAAGAGTGGTCTGAAGTTTGATCAGACTCTGTGAACAAATCATCACATGAAGCTGTATTAGATGAGAGGTTAGAAAATGAAGGTTGATCTTCAGTTGTTGATCCTGTATAGTGATCAGCATTGATTAGAGGATTCTCCTCGTCTTGAGTTAGTTCAGGTATTTCATCTGAACTGAGTGTTAACTTGGATACATGTCTATTAACGATCTGATCTACCCACTCGGGAATATCTTGTCTCGCAAGCACCTCCTTATATCGGTCTAAACTGGTTTGAACGGAATGTTCATAGTTATCGAGATCAGATTCTGTTAGACGTAAGTGGTCTGAGACAGTATGACCGACTTGGAGTAAATTCCTGTGGGACTCGATTACAGTCTTGATATAGTCATATTTTTGGATGGCGATCCTTATGGAACTTGCTAGTCTATAGACGTCACCTGGGTCAGTTTCGACACAGAAATGACATTTCATAAGCAGTTTTCCTAAGGGACGTTGAACAGCTGTCAAGAATCTTGCATTCCTTTCTAAAGGATTCATTCTTGCGGTAAATTGAGCCTGATAGGGCTTATGTAGCTAGTGGTATAGCTATAGTCTGCTCCTTGATGCAGAGCAGGTATAATTATTGACAGCCTGATAGGGCTTATGTAGCTAGTGGTATAGCTATGGTGTCTGCTCCTTGATGTAGAGCAGGTATAAGTATTGACAGCCTAATATTCTTGAGGCTGGTTGTAATTTACCTCATTTAGAGGTTAGCTACCTACTTAATAATAAGCAACTAAGATTTGAGTGGTACCTTGGTCTCACTACAGGTGTTCCTCAGCTTAGCTCTTCTAAATCAGCTTCGGATGGGTAGTGGACTTACAGTAACACTCAAAGACATACATAGAAATATGCAATAAAATAATTACACAATAAATGGTTAATCCCACCCTTGATAGGGTCAGCACAAAAGAATAATATGTGTCACTAACTAGCTCAAGCCTAGTCGTGCGAATTTCTACTTGAGAAACTACAACTATATTTAGTCTGTGCTTGTGCCAAATTCAACACAATCACAGCCTAAATTGCTACCTAATGAAGGTTGGCAAAGATTATATTATGGTGCAGTAATGTGCAAATAATTGTGCTGTGTTTTTTTTTTTTTTGTATTTTATATAATATACACTTGTGTAATTATGTGCATAAGAAATTAAATGAACACAAAGGAATTAATTGTGTTTGGCAAGTATTCTACTGCCGTAAATATTATCTAACTCCTAAATGTACTCCTAATTGTGGAATAAAATATTATCAGGGTTAGTAATGATTAACTAATATGAGATCAGTAATTTATATTAGTATACTGGATCCCTAAATGTTAATGATCCACTGACTTGAGTGAATCAGTAATTATAACATGGATTCAGGCTATAATGGACAGTCTGCTGACAGCCACATTGAAACATTGGTATAGCCTAAATGGTTAACACTTAATTGGTGTTAGTGATTAATATAAGGTTATGAGCTGTTGCTCTTGGTGACCTAAGGATTCTACTTCTGTATGAAGTGTAGGTCTAAATGTTGTGGGTAATTGGTTATGACCCACTAAAGCTATGTATAAGGTAGCTGTTAGTGTGATCTAGGCTAACTGATGTGTTACACTATTAGTTGACACAATTAATTAAATAGTTAGTCTAGTTTCTATCACACAAAGATTAGTTATTAATGGTTAATATTTTAATTATAAATTTAATGACTATCCGGTTCGATAAGGACCATAATGTGGGATATTTGGGCTTGATTCTGATTAATTAATAATTAAAGTAGTAAATTAAATTACGAAGGACCACCCGCTTTTATAGTAAAGAGGGAAACTGAGAATTTCAGATCATTGGATAAAATTCTAGAGAAAACCAGTGACTATGGATATAACTAGAAAGCATGATCATAAGAATAATTAATGGGCTGTATTATTAAAGAAACTAAGCCTCAAACACCTACATTGGGGGGTTATTACTGGAGGTAAGTACGTCCAGGAATCAGTGTGGTTCGTTCACTAATTCAATTAATAATAATCTAATCCTATAAAATAATGTGGAATATAATATCATTCACATGAAGAAGAATATGAATATGAGCATAATAATGAGTTACAGTAAATCACACATTAATATCAAAACATTCTGAATAAATCAAATTGCAAGGAAATGGATAAAAAAGAAATAAGCCTTAGCTTGAAGCAGATTCCTTTAGATAACCATAGTAGTCCTCTTAATTCTCCAGATTCGGTACACTGACGAGTGGTACGGGTTAACATGGAGGAGGCAGCCGGAGGAATTCTTCTCTCGGGCTGCAAGATAAATAACTACCAGTAGCAATTGATTTAACTACTCAATTCATATTCAAAAATATTAATATCTACAGATGGAATTCTAATCACCTGTTATACAATGTTATCCCGCTGCGTAACGAACAATCACCCCGCTATTAACAGACCTGTAAATGATGCATCAAATAAAGGAATACTTAGCTGTGGGCACTGTATAAGTATTAAGATTGCCGTAATCTCGCATCCCAGGCTCCGGTGAACCTATCCTGGATAGTGATGCATTTCAAGCTGGCTGATCACGTGTCGTCAGGAACCAAGTCAAGGGGTCCCTCATTTAACACCAGCACTAGTTGAAGATATTATCTGCAAGATCATTCACGCCTCACAGTGGCAGCTTTCATCTGAGGATGGATCACACCTGTCCTATTTGCTGGACAATGGCGTCTTTTTATGAGTACGGTAAGCGCGGCTCTGCTTCCTTTCGGTTCTGCACGTGTCCGCGTACTGAGGATGGTGGCGTCCCTCCAACCCACGCCGAGTCGACGTTCATAACACAAATTATTGTCTTGAACATTAATATTTCTCGCATTCGCGCTTGAAACTTTAAAGACTGGACGGGTTTATTATTTAGAGGAACGAAATATTATTATTTACCGATTTAGGAATAGTAAATATATAAGGGAGAGGAATTAATGTCTCCCCATGGCATTCATTGATGACGTTAACTCTATCGTGAGGTAGACGCTATGATTCTAACGCTCTATTCGGCTTTTAGTTAGAGGACAATTCGTCTGCAATCAGTTGTCATACAGAATGCTTTAATTATGGAGAATCGTATTTAATTCTCACACAAATTGAATATAATGTGTTTACTGTAAGGAAATCTGACGCAATACTGGCGTCAGGTGACGTGAGAATTCTAGCCTAATGCACAGATGAATTATTAGTACATGAGAATTCTACGAGTTGTTAATTTTACTTACTACAATATTTAGTATGGTTAGTAATAAGTAATGAGAATACAACAATGCTGTTTTCGGTGTTGGAAATATCCAACATAACTCCGGGGGGAGGATCCTAGTGTCGTAGTGTACTGTGTGGTACTGACCTATCCCGAAGTGGTATTAAGATTAATATATTAGTATGTTAGTATGTTAGTACACACATAACGAACGTCCCGGATTTATCAAGGAATTACAAGAATTTGAGTCTTGCTATTTACATGTCAAATGAAACATGTTGTTTGTAGCCTACACAATATTTATAGAATTTAACTCTCCCAATTTAAACTAACAGAATTTACGGTGATGCGATATCCTGGGTCATAGTGACGTGTAATGTTTCGTTACGTGATATCACATCGTAGCATCATCACAGTTTTCTCAGTGGGAAGTGAAGGAAATTATTCTTCTTCAGAGTTGTAATAGGCTTGCAGTTTCCCTTAGTGGAAACACGCATTAAATATTGAAACATTAAATGATTAAGTTATCGGTAATCAGGAACGCTCTAAAGCTCACAATAAACTCAACAACTAGGGTCGCAGTGACATGTAATGGTGTATTACGTAGCTGCTGAATCGTAGGTAAACTCAGAATAAGTTCCTAAGAACTGATAACACTATTGTATGATTATACAGTAAAGTATTATTAGTCATTTAAGATCAAGGAGACTATGACACTACAGTAAAGCAACTGTCTAGGGTCGCTGTGACTTGTAACTATTGAGTTACTAGACAATATCATCACGCAGCATCACGCAGCATCACGATCACCTCAAATTCAAATGAGGAAATTTGAATTAAATGTGCACTGCCGTGCAGTAGTCATGCTGAATGATGGTACAATTAATTTGCTAACTAGCTAAAATAATAGAAAGGTAGAGAACTGAAAAGTTTATTCATTAAAATCAAGGAAAATTCTGAGTCGACAGTGAGATTGGTAGCCTAGTCATTCTGACGTATGAGCTAATTAAATGGCAGCTCATAGGCTTGACACTGTAAACTGGTTAATACGAAATCACCTTTACATGAATTTGGGTTTATTAAATCAGTCTCTATAAGTATAGTCAACTGTAATTAAGGGTGAATACAGCTTAGGCTAGTACTCAGTTGACACTAACTAAAGGTCCTAAACCTACCTAAATAAATGGTTTGAATTTCTAACCTACCTAAGTAAGGGACTAAGCTAATTGTGAGCAAAAATGTACTCGAATTAACATTGTGAGCAGTATTGAGCTCATTAACAGGTCGAGTTATATTGAACTCGTGAACATGGTGAGCTACATTGAGCTCGTCAGCAGTGCTGACAGGGTGAGTTGCAGTGAACTCGTCAACAGTGTTGACAGGGTGAGCTGCAGTGAGCTCGTCAGCAGTGCTGAAAGGGTGAGCTACAGTGAGCTCGTTAGCAGTGCTAACAGGGTGAGTTACATTGAACTCGTCAACAGTGTTGACAGGGTGAGCTGCAGTGAGCTCGTCAGCAGTGCTGACAGGGTGAGCTACAGTGAGCTCGTTAGCAGTGCTAACAGGGTGAGTTGCAGTGAACTCGTCAACAGTGTTGACAGGGTGAGCTACATTGAGCTCGTTAGCAGTGCTAACAGGGTGAGTTGCAGTGAACTCGTCAACAGTGTTGACAGGGTGAGCTACATTGAGCTCGTTAGCAGTGCTAACAGGGTGAGTTACATTGAACTCGTCAACAGTGTTGACAGGGTGAGCTGCAGTGAGCTCGTCAGCAGTGCTGACAGGGTGAGCTACATTGAGCTCGTTAACAGTTAACAGGGTGAGTTCAGTGAACTCGTCAACAGTGTTGACAGGGTGAGCTACAGTGAGCTCGTTAACAGTTAACAGGGTGAGTTCAGTGAACTCGAATTAACGAGGTGGAGTTTTGTCATTCAATTGTCATGGCGAGCAATATTAAGCTCGTACGCATGGTGAACAAGCACTCATATTATTACGTTAATTCTAAGGTGAGCTATATTAAGCTCATGAAGCATGTTAATTAACAATGCTAATGTTTAACGATAATGCATTAAACATACTAGTTCTCTGTAAATTCACTTACATATTAGTAAGTTTGCAAGTTTGTTCATGTTGTGCTCCTACACTAAATAAGCAGAAACGAAAGAAAACCAACTCAAACAATTAATGCAAGTATTTATCACTAACTCTTAGTGCAGAAAACATGGTATTAAGAAGGTTTTCTTGGCAAACCTTTAAGCGCAAGTATAGTGGACCAGTGGTCCTAGTGAATTTGTTATTAAATTCAGGAAATGCCAGTGGCATTAAGTGCTAGATTCTCTAGCCTAACATTATTAATTCCTAGGGAGTACTAGATTCTCTAGCCTAACATTACAATTTAACTAGGAAGACTGAGTGTGGTCAATTACTACTTGTCGAGAATAATTCTAGGTCTGCAGTGAATTTAATGGTTTGGTCGCTGTGACTTGTACTTGTTTGAGTACGGACCATTGGTTTTCACTGAGAGCTATGAACCATCTCGGCGAGTATCAATTGTACTACATACAATCTGAGTTTATTATTCAGCTGTGTTTCTCCTTTTAGCTTGCTGCTGGAGAATTGATTTACTGCTGACTAATTTATTATTGTTGGCAGGTTTAGGCTTGTTCACATTCAGAACTTTACCAGTAAGTAAGTAGCCTCCTGCAGATTGGAGCATATTCATTCCCAATCGTTTAACATGTCCAGTTATGAACTGGTAATAGTAGTCGGCTCCTACTAGTACATCTACATTGTTAAGGCGGTCAGACATTAACTGGTTGTCAGCCAAATTAATTTCACGTTCCTGCAGGAAGTGGGTTGTGTACCCCAGACCCTTAATATTTAAGTCTAAAGGTATTTGATCTACAACAATGGCTTGGACAGCCTTGGCTTGACTACCTAGTCGTACAAGCGGTTGAACTACTGAGTATTCATGGGTTCCTCGATTTATCATGAACCCTGACAAGTTTAATTTTACCTGTCCTATTGGTTGTAAATTAAGTGCCTCTGCTGCCCTTTGAGTAATGAAAGTTCTCTGGGAACCTTGATCAAATAGTCCACGTATGGTGATCTTGGCTCCTCTGTTCTTCACTTGAAGTTGGGCAGTAGGCAAAGTAGCATCCACTTGAGATGCTTGGGAAGTTACGCTGTACACATCTCGCACCTTGCAGCACTGTACTGGTGTAGATTCTCTACGTCCTATTCTAGGATTGACATAATTAGTCCTAACTAATTTGCACAGTGCAGCATGATGTTTGCCCCTTCTACACCTATTGCAGGTGTTCAGTGGGGTGCCACAGCTGTTAACATTATGTGGTTTGAGACACCTAGTACATTTGTGTAACTGTTTGAGTCGTCTGAGTCTTGTGTTTCTATTAGGATAATTAGTACATTTGTACAGAGAATGTGTTTGATTGCAAAACAAGCACATTCCCCATCCTACAGATCGTTTAGGGGTTACCGATTTAGGTAAAACAGTATTTGCAGGTGGTGATGGTTTTGCTGTTTGCATTTGCTTGTTATTTATTCTCTTGTGAGTAATGGGTGTACTCTGGGGAACCATTAATAGGCTCTTGGGAGTGCTCTTTGGACTATTAGGTCTCTTAGGAGCACCTGTGGAGTTATTAGGAGTGCTCTTTGGACTATTAGGTCTCTTAGGAGCACCTGTGGAATTATTAGCAGTGCTCTTTGGACTATTAGGTCTCTTAGGAGCACCTGTGGGACTCTTAGGCCTCACTGATGAATCAATGTTTGACTGATTTTGGTTACATTGATTATTAGCACCTTTGTTACCTAGTGGCAGTGTCACTTTAGGAGTTTCAGGTAAGGAAACTGATGTAGGTACAGTTTTGGTGCATTCAGATTCAGCATTAATTGCTTGGTCTGCTGTATGATTGCTCATATTACGCAAACCTGTAAATATATCCTGCATTGACAGGGTATTACCATTCTGGCATACATATAGTTTATTAAGTGTGTCGCCAGACAATTTTCTCTGGATGATAATTTTAGTCATCCACTCAGTAGTTGGGTGATCCACCTCTTTACTGAAAGAATTTATCAGTGACTCAAGCTGGAAACTAAAAGTTTGTAAAGAGTCAACTGATTGTTCTGGTGAAGATAAATTTAATAATTGGTGCACAAGGTTTATAATAGTCTTCTCATTGTCAGCACTTACTTTAGAAGGCTGTTGGGAGCAATTGTGACCATTACTTGTGTTGCTTAAGGCTTCTTGTTTAGCCTCAGCTTTGATTACAGCTTCGACTGCTGCTGCAGCATTAGCTTTATCATTTTCTGGTTCAGATTCACTGATCATTGCAGCTTCACTTGTTTCATCTGCAGCTTCATTTGTTTCTCTGGGTTCTGGTGATAAGCTAGTTAATTCAGTAGCATTATGTATTGCACTTATAGAATCCAAGGAACATTGAGAAGAGTGGTCTGAAGTTTGATCAGACTCTGTGAACAAATCATCACATGAAGCTGTATTAGATGAGAGGTTAGAAAATGAAGGTTGATCTTCAGTTGTTGATCCTGTATAGTGATCAGCATTGATTAGAGGATTCTCCTCGTCTTGAGTTAGTTCAGGTATTTCATCTGAACTGAGTGTTAACTTGGATGCAGGTCTATTAACGATCTGATCTACCCACTCGGGAATATCTTGTCTCGCAAGCACCTCCTTATATCGGTCTAAACTGGTTTGAACGGAATGTTCATAGTTATCGAGATCAGATTCTGTTAGACGTAAGTGGTCTGAGACAGTATGACCGACTTGGAGTAAATTCCTGTGGGACTCGATTACAGTCTTGATATAGTCATATTTTTGGATGGCGATCCTTATGGAACTTGCTAGTCTATAGACGTCACCTGGGTCAGTTTCGACACAGAAATGACATTTCATAAGCAGTTTTCCTAAGGGACGTTGAAGAGCTGTCAAGAATCTTGCATTCCTTTCTAAAGGATTCATTCTTGCGGTAAATTGAGCTTGATAGGGCTTATGTAGCTAGTGGTATAGCTATAGTCTGCTCCTTGATGCAGAGCAGGTATAATTATTGACAGCCTGATAGGGCTTATGTAGCTAGTGGTATAGCTATGGTGTCTGCTCCTTGATGTAGAGCAGGTATAAGTATTGACACCCTAATATTCTTGAGGCTGGTTGTAATTTACCTCATTTAGAGGTTAGCTACCTACTTAATAATAAGCAACTAAGATTTGAGTGGTACCTTGGTCTCACTACAGGTGTTCCTCAGCTTAGCTCTTCTAAATCAGCTTCGGATGGGTAGTGGACTTACAGTAACACTCAAAGACATACATAGAAATATGCAATAAAATAATTACACAATAAATGGTTAATCCCACCCTTGATAGGGTCAGCACAAAAGAATAATATGTGTCACTAACTAGCTCAAGCCTAGTTGTGCGAATTTCTACTTGAGAAACTACAACTATATTTAGTCTGTGCTTGTGCCAAATTCAACACAATCACAGCCTAAATTGCTACCTAATGAAGGTTGGCAAAGATTATATTATGGTGCAGTAATGTGCAAATAATTGTGCTGTTTTTTTTTTTTTTGTATTTTATATAATATACACTTGTGTAATTATGTGCATAAGAAATTAAATGAACACAAAGGAATTAATTGTGTTTGGCAAGTATTCTACTGCCGTAAATATTATCTAACTCCTAAATGTACTCCTAATTGTGGAATAAAATATTATCAGGGTTAGTAATGATTAACTAATATGAGATCAGTAATTTATATTAGTATACTGGATCCCTAAATGTTAATGATCCACTGACTTGAGTGAATCAGTAATTATAACATGGATTCAGGCTATAATGGACAGTCTGCTGACAGCCACATTGAAACATTGGTATAGCCTAAATGGTTAACACTTAATTGGTGTTAGTGATTAATATAAGGTTATGAGCTGTTGCTCTTGGTGACCTAAGGATTCTACTTCTGTATGAAGTGTAGGTCTAAATGTTGTGGGTAATTGGTTATGACCCACTAAAGCTATGTATAAGGTAGCTGTTAGTGTGATCTAGGCTAACTGATGTGTTACACTATTAGTTGACACAATTAATTAAATAGTTAGTCTAGCTTCTATCACACAAAGATTAGTTATTCATGGTTAATATTTTAATTATAAATTTAATGACTATCCGGTTCGATAAGGACCATAATGTGGGATATTTGGGCTTGATTCTGATTAATTAATAATTAAAGTAGTAAATTAAATTACGAAGGACCACCCGCTTTTATAGTAAAGAGGGAAACTGAGAATTTCAGATCATTGGATAAAATTCTAGAGAAAACCAGTGACTATGGATATAACTAGAAAGCATGATCATAAGAATAATTAATGGGCTGTATTATTAAAGAAACTAAGCCTCAAACACCTACATTGGGGGGTTATTACTGGAGGTAAGTACGTCCAGGAATCAGTGTGGTTCGTTCACTAATTCAATTAATAATAATCTAATCCTATAAAATAATGTGGAATATAATATCATTCACATGAAGAAGAATATGAATATGAGCATAATAATGAGTTACAGTAAATCACACATTAATATCAAAACATTCTGAATAAATCAAATTGCAAGGAAATGGATAAAAAAGAAATAAGCCTTAGCTTGAAGCAGATTCCTTTAGATAACCATAGTAGTCCTCTTAATTCTCCAGATTCGGTACACTGACGAGTGGTACGGGTTAACATGGAGAAGGCAGCCGGAGGAATTCTTCTCTCGGGCTGCAAGATAAATAACTACCAGTAGCAATTGATTTAACTACTCAATTCATATTCAAAAATATTAATATCTACAGATGGAATTCTAATCACCTGTTATTAGGTGTTATCCCGCTGCGTAACGAACAATCACCCCGCTATTAACAGACCTGTAAATGATGCATCAAATAAAGGAATACTTAGCTGTGGGCACTGTATAAGTATTAAGATTGCCGTAATCTCGCATCCCAGGCTCCGGTGAACCTATCCTGGATAGTGATGCATTTCAAGCTGGCTGATCACGTGTCGTCAGGAACCAAGTCAAGGGGTCCCTCATTTAACACCAGCACTAGTTGAAGATATTATCTGCAAGGTCATTCACGCCTCACAGTGGCGGCTTTTATCTGAGGATGGATCACACCTGTCCTATTTGCTGGACAATGGCGTCTTTTTATGAGTACGGTAAGCGCGGCTCTGCTTCCTTTCGGTTCTGCACGTGTCCGCGTACTGAGGATGGTGGCGTCCCTCCAACCCACGCCGAGTCGACGTTCATAACACAAATTATTGTCTTGAACATTAATATTTCTCGCATTCGCGCTTGAAACTTTAAAGACTGGACGGGTTTATTATTTAGAGGAACGAAATATTATTATTTACCGATTTAGGAATAGTAAATATATAAGGGAGAGGAATTAATGTCTCCCCATGGCATTCATTGATGACGTTAACTCTATCGCGAGGTAGACGCTATGATTCTAACGCTCTATTCGGCTTTTAGTTAGAGGACAATTCGTCTGCAATCAGTTGTCATACAGAATGCTTTAATTATGGAGAATCGTATTTAATTCTCACACAAATGGAATATAATGTATTTACTGTAAGGAAATCTGACGCAATACTGGCGTCAGGTGACGTGAGAATTCTAGCCTAATGCACAGATGAATTATTAGTACATGAGAATTCTACGAGTTGTTAATTTTACTTACTACAATATTTAGTATGGTTAGTAATAAGTAATGAGAATACAACAATGCTGTATTCGGTGTTGGAAATATCCAACAGTGGAGGCCAGGTGGTGTTGTGGCCAGAATGTGTGGAGGCCAGGTGGTGTTGTGGCCAGGTGGTGTTGTGACCAGAGGATATGTGGCTGGATAGATGGATGGGTTGATGGATAGATAGATGGATAGATAAACTGGTAGTTAAATGGGTTAACGGAAGTATAAATGGATTGATGGATGGATGGATGGATGGATGGATGGATGGATGGATGGATGAATGGATGGATGGATGGATGGGTGTGTCGATGGATGGATGGATTAATGGATGGATGGATGGATGGATGAAGGGATGGATGGATGGATGGTTGGATGGGTGTGTCGATGGATGGATGGATGGATGGATGGATGGATGGATGGGTGTGTGGATGGATTGATGGATGGATGGATGGATGTATAGATAGACATATGGACAGAAAGATGGATATACAGAGAGAGATAAATCGATGGCCAGAGAGGCAGTGATATATGAATATATATAGATATATGTACATTTAGACGAATGTATGTATAGATGGATGGATAGATTGAGAAATGGATGACTCGATACAAGAGAAGGAAACTATGAAGAGAAAGCGCCAATCCATTATGACTATATCACTTGGAAGGGGTAAGGATAAGGTTTTGAGATGGGCAGGGAGAAGGAATGGTGCCCAACCACTTGGACGGTCGGGGATTGAACGCCGACCTGCATGAGCGAGTCTTTCGCTCTACCGTCCAAGTTATTCTTCCTGTCCAAAGTTAGAGAACAGATGGCCGGGTCTAGCCTCACCCAGACGTGTAGGTGGGATGGTCTGAGGTGCAGGAAGGACATAGGGTATTTGATGAAGACTAAGTTAAATGCTTTAACAAATATTAACAATCATAAACACCATTTGGCCACTTTCACTGAGTCAAGTGTGGCATGTGATTAATGATGGAAAAGGATGCTGCAGGCTCGAGGGTCTTTCATATTGTAGTTTCAACTGTCTTTGAACCCAGGTCCTTTAAAATGCTAGTTGTACATATACCCCAGGAGCCAAGTGTCTCTGAGATATTGGGGGCCAAAACATATAATGGTGATTCAGATCTCAGTACTATCGAGTCTTGGATGATCCTTGAAGGTGGCAGCACCACCCGGATGTGCAACAATTAAGTCGATGTAAGGTGTAAGTTAATGTTGATACAAACGTATCATCCAATGCCACCTGTCTATAATTCTTTTACAGGTTCACTGAGTTCCCTCTGGGCGACCAACAGGTTGGTCACAGTTACATGGCATTAGCTTACGAGGCTCTCTCTCTGCTGGACAACCTGCTGTGGCAAGGCTTCTCTTAATGATGTCATTAAAAGATATTCTTCATTCAGAGTCTTCATTTTGTCTTGAGTGCCATCCCACTGCACTAAGGCAGAACAGGCCATGCTGGTCATGTCACTGCTTCCCTGATAATATACCAATATTCGGTATGAATTGAGGCAGCAAGGATTAGAGTTACTGCGATTCAGAGATCTTGCTGTGTGAGGCACGTGCCGGCTACTGACATCGGAGTTGACAATAGGAGATCACCTGCATGGGGAGCTGCTGTGGCTTTGAGGCGAGCAATGTCACATGGTGTTGTTGCAGCGTCTGAGATGGTGCTCGGGTGTATGGTCCAGGAACAGAGTACACCCCATAGATTGATCAGGTCAAATACAAAGGAACCAAATGGATTATCGTGGGTCTAACCTCCTCATCGGTGAGTCATTCTAGCACAACAATTTACCAAACTTGTGAGAAAATGTTTGATCAGAAATAAAAAAAAGCTTAAAATGCTTTGAAGTACGTACAGCAGGCAGGCAACGATAAATCCTGAAGTGTTCTCCGATTATATCAAACACAGATTATGGAAAAGGATGGGCCATTAAAACAAAAACAGGTGATGTAACTGATATCAAGAAGGATATTAGTAGAATTTAAAGTGAGTTATTTTCTCTATGTGTGAGCCAGTGAAATTTAGCATTAGGACAGCAGCTGAACAAATTGTTATGGGTTGTGAAGAGGACAAGTGGACTAGTTTAATTGTTACCAGGAGGGTGTGTTGTTACTAGGATCGTGTGCTGTTACCAGGAGAGTGTGTGTTGTTACCAGGAGGGTGTGTGTTGTTACCAGGAGGGTGTGTTGTTACCAGGAGGGTGTGTGTTGTTACCAGGAGGGTGTGTGTTGTTACCAGGAGAGTGTGTGTTGTTACCAGGAGGGTGTGTTGTTACCAGGAGGGTGTGTGTTGTTACCAGGAGGGTGTGTGTTGTTACCAGGAGAGTGTGTGTTGTTACCAGGAGGGTGTGTGTTGTTACCAGGAGGGTGTGTGTTGTTACCAGGAGAGTGTGTGTTGTTACCAGGAGGGTGTGTGTTGTTACCAGGAGGGTGTGTTGTTACCAGGAGGGTGTGTGTTGTTACCAGGAGGGTGTGTGTTGTTACCAGGAGGGTGTGTTGTTACCAGGAGGGTGTGTGTTGTTACCAGGAAGGTGTGTTGTTACCAGGAGGGTGTGTTGTTACCAGGAGGGTGTGTGTTGTTACCAGGAGGGTGTGTGTTGTTACCAGGAGGGTGTGTGTTGTTACCAGGAGAGTGTGTGTTGTTACCAGGAGGGTGTGTGTTGTTACCAGGAGGGTGTGTGTTGTTACCAGGAGGGTGTGTGTTGTTACCAGGAGGGTGTGTGTTGTTACCAGGAGGGTGTGTGTTGTTACCAGGAGGGTGTGTGTTGTTACCAGGAGGGTGTGTGTTGTTACCAGGAGGGTGTGTGTTGTTACCAGGAGGGTGTGTGTTGTTACCAGGAGGGTGTGTTGTTACCAGGAGGGTGTGTGTTGTTACCAGGAGGGTGTGTGTTGTTACCAGGAGGGTGTGTTGTTACCAGGAGGGTGTGTGTTGTTACCAGGAGGGTGTGTGTTGTTACCAGGAGGGTGTGTGTTGTTACCAGGAGGGTGTGTGTTGTTACCAGGAGGGTGTGTGTTGTTACCAGGAGGGTGTGTGTTGTTACCAGGAGGGTGTGTGTTGTTACCAGGAGGGTGTGTGTTGTTACCAGGAGGGTGTGTGTTGTTACCAGGAGAGTGTGTGTTGTTACCAGAAGGGTGTGTGTTGTTACCAAGAGGGTGTGTTGTTACCAGGAGGGTGTGTGTTGTTACCAGGAGGGTGTGTGTTGTTACCAGGAGGGTGTGTGTTGTTACCAGGAGGGTGTGTGTTGTTACCAGGAGGGTGTGTTGTTACCAGGAGAGTGTGTGTTGTTACCAGGAGAGTGTGTTGTTACCAGGAGGGTGTGTGTTGTTACCAGGAGAGTGTGTGTTGTTACCAGGAGAGTGTGTGTTGTTACCAGGAGGTTGTGTGTTGTTACCAGGAGAGTGTGTTGTTACCAGGAGGTTGTGTGTTGTTACCAGGAGAGTGTGTTGTTACCAGGAGAGTGTGTGTTGCTACCAGGAGGGTGTGTTGTTACCAGGAGGGTGTGTGTTGTTACCAGGAGGGTGTGTGTTGTTACCAGGAGGGTGTGTGTTGTTACCAGGAGGGTGTGTATTGTTACCAGGAGGGTGTGATGTTACCAGGAGAGTGTGTGTTGTTACCAGGAGGGGTGTATTGTTACCAAGAGGGTGTGTTGTTACCAGGAGAGTGTGTGTTTTTACCAGGAGGGTGTGTGTTGTTACCAGGAGGGTGTGTGTTGTTACCAGGAGGGTGTGTGTTGTTACCAGGAGGGTGTGTGTTGTTACCAGGAGGGTGTGTGTTGTTACCAGGAGGGTGTGTGTTGTTACCAGGAGAGTGTGTTGTTACCAGGAGGGTGTGTGTTGTTACCAGGAGAGTGTGTGTTGTTACCAGGAGGGTGTGTGTTGTTACCAGGAGAGTTTGTGTTGTTACCAGGAGGGTGTGTGTTGTTACCAGGAGGGTGTGTGTTGTTACCAGGAGGGTGTGTGTTGTTACCAGGAGGGTGTGTTGTTACCAGGAGGGTGTGTGTTGTTACCAGGAGGGTGTGTTGTTACCAGGAGAGTGTGTGTTGTTACCAGGAGGGTGTGTTGTTACCAGGAGAGTTTGTGTTGTTACCAGGAGGGTGTGTGTTGTTACCAGGAGAGTTTGTGTTGTTACCAGGAGGGTGTGTGTTGTTACCAGGAGGGTGTGTGTTGTTACCAGGAGGGTGTGTGTTGTTACCAGGAGGGTGTGTTGTTACCATGGAGGGTGTGTGTTGTTACCAGGAGGGTGTGTGTTGTTACCAGGAGGGTGTGTGTTGTTACCAGGAGGGTGTGTTGTTACCAGGAGAGTGTGTGTTGTTACCAGGAGGGTGTGTTGTTACCAGGAGGTGTGTGTTGTTACCAGGAGGGTGTGTTGTTACCAGGAGGGTGTGTGTTGTTACCAGGAGAGTGTGTGTTGTTACCAGGAGAGTGTGTGTTGTTACCAGGAGAGTGTGTGTTGTTACCAGGAGAGTGTGTGTTGTTACCAGGAGAGTGTGTGTTGTTACCAGGAGGGTGTGTTGTTACCAGGAGGGTGTGTGATTGTTACCAGGAGGGTGTGTTGTTACCAGGAGAGTGTGTGTTGTTACCAGGAGGGTGTATTGTTACCAGGAGGGTGTGTGTTGTTACCAGGAGAGTGTGTGTTGTTACCAGGAGGGTGTGTGTTGTTACCAGGAGAGTGTGTGTTGTTACCAGGAGGTGTGTGTTGTTACCAGGAGGGTGTGTGTTGTTACCAGGAGAGTGTGTTGTTACCAGGAGGTGTTTGTTACCAGGAGGGTGTGTGTTGTTACCAGGAGGGTGTGTGTTGTTACCAGGAGGGTGTGTGTTGTTACCAGGAGGGTGTGTGTTGTTACCAGGAGGGTGTGTGTTGTTACCAGGAGGGTGTGTGTTGTTACCAGGAGAGTGTGTGTTGTTACCAGGAGGGTGTGTGTTGTTACCAGGAGGGTGTGTGTTGTTACCAGGAGGGTGTGTGTTGTTACCAGGAGAGTGTGTGTTGTTACCAGGAGGTGTGTGTTGTTACCAGGAGGGTGTGTGTTGTTACCAGGAGGGTGTGTGTTGTTACCAGGAGGGTGTGTGTTGTTACCAGGAGGGTGTGTGTTGTTACCAGGAGGGTGTGTGTTGTTACCAGGAGGGTGTGTGTTGTTACCAGGAGGGTGTGTGTTGTTACCAGGAGGGTGTGTTGTTACCAGGAGGGTGTGTTGTTACCAGGAGGGTGTGTGTTGTTACCAGGAGGGTGTGTGTTGTTACCAGGAGGGTGTGTGTTGTTACCAGGAGGGTGTGTGTTGTTACCAGGAGGGTGTGTGTTGTTACCAGGAGGGTGTGTGTTGTTACCAGGAGGGTGTGTGTTGTTACCAGGAGGGTGTGTGTTGTTACCAGGAGGGTGTGTGTTGTTACCAGGAGGGTGTGTGTTGTTACCAGGAGGGTGTGTGTTGTTACCAGGAGGGTGTGTGTTGTTACCAGGAGGGTGTGTGTTGTTACCAGGAGGGTGTGTGTTGTTACCAGGAGGGTGTGTGTTGTTACCAGGAGGGTGTGTGTTGTTACCAGGAGGGTGTGTGTTGTTACCAGGAGGGTGTGTGTTGTTACCAGGAGGGTGTGTGTTGTTACCAGGAGGGTGTGTGTTGTTACCAGGAGGGTGTGTGTTGTTACCAGGAGGGTGTGTGTTGTTACCAGGAGGGTGTGTGTTGTTACCAGGAGGTGTGTGTTGTTACCAGGAGGGTGTGTGTTGTTACCAGGAGGGTGTGTGTTGTTACCAGGAGGGTGTGTGTTGTTACCAGGAGGGTGTGTGTTGTTACCAGGAGGGTGTGTGTTGTTACCAGGAGGGTGTGTGTTGTTACCAGGAGGGTGTGTTGTTACCAGGAGGGTGTGTGTTGTTACCAGGAGGGTGTGTGTTGTTACCAGGAGGGTGTGTGTTGTTACCAGGAGGGTGTGTGTTGTTACCAGGAGAGTGTGGTGTTGTTACCAGGAGGGTGTGTGTTGTTACCAGGAGGGTGTGTTGTTACCAGGAGGGTGTGTGTTGTTACCAGGAGGGTGTGTGTTGTTACCAGGAGGGTGTGTGTTGTTACCAGGAGGGTGTGTGTTGTTACCAGGAGGGTGTGTGTTGTTACCAGGAGAGTGTGTGTTGTTTACCAGGAGGGTTGTGTGGTTGTTACCGGGAGGTCGTGTGTTGTTACAAGGAGAGTGTGTGTTGTTACCAGGAGGGTGTGTGTGTTAACCAAGGAGGGGTGTTGTTACCAGGAGGGTGTGTTGTTACCAGGAGGGTGTGTGTTGTTACCAGAGGGGTGTGTTGTTACCAGGGAGGGTGTGTGTTGTTACCAGGAGGGTGTGTGTGTTACCAGAGAGTGTGTGTTTGTCCAAGGAGGGGTGTGGTTGTTACGCAGAGGGTGTGTTGTTCACCAAGGAGAGTGTGTGTTTTACCAGGAGAGGTGTGTTTGTTACCAGGAGAGGTGTGTGTTGTTACCAGGAGGTGTGTGTTGTTACCAGGAGGGTGTGTTGTTACCAGGAGGGTTGTGGTGTTGTTACCAGGAGGGTGTGTGTTGTTACCAGGAGGGTGTGTTGTTACCAGGAAGGGTGTGTTGTTACCAGGAGGGTGTGTTGTTACCAGGAGGGGTGTGTTGCTTACCAGGAGGGTGTGTGTTGTTACCAGGAGGTGTGTGTTGTTACAGGAGGGTGTGTGTTGTTACCAGGAGGGTGTGTGTTTGTTACCAGGAGGGTGTGTGTTGTTACAGGAGGTGTGTGTTGTTACCAGGAGGAGTGTGTGTTGTTACCAGGAGGGTGTGTGTTGTTACCAGGAGGGTGTGTGTTGTTACCAGGAGAGTGTGTGTTGTTACCATGTGTTGTACCAGGAGAGTGTGTTGTTTACCAGGAGGGTTGTGTGTTGTTACCAGGAGAGTGTGTGTTGTTACCAGGAGGGTGTGTGTTGTTACAGGAGGGTGTGTGTTGTTACCAGGAGGGTGTGTGTTGTTACCAGGAGGGTGTGTGTTGTTACCAGGAGGGTGTGTGTTGTTACCCAGGAGGGTGTGTGTTGTTACCAGGAGAGTGTGTTGTTACCAGGAGAGGTGTGTGTTGTTACCAGGAGAGTGTGTGTTGTTACCAGGAGGGTGTGTGTTGTTACCAGGGAGAGTGTGTGTTTGTTACCAGGAGGGTGTGTGTTGTTACCAGGAGGTGTGTGTTGTTACCAGGAGAGGTGTGTGTTGTTACCAGGAGGTGTGTGTTGTTACCAGGAGGGTGTGTGTTGTTACCAGGAGGGTGTGTGTGTACCAGGAGAGTGTGTGTTGTTACCAGGAGGGTGTGTGTTGTTACCAGGAGGGTGTGTGTTGTTACCAGGAGGGTGTGTGTTGTTACCAGGAGAGTGTGTGTTGTTACCAGGAGGGTGTGTGTTGTTACCAGGAGGGTGTGTTGTTACCAGGAGAGTGTGTGTTGTTACCAGGAGGGTGTGTGTTGTTACCAGGAGGGTGTGTGTTGTTACCAGGAGGGTGTGTGTTGTTACCAGGAGAGTGTGTGTTGTTACCAGGAGGGTGTGTGTTGTTACCAGGAGGGTGTGTGTTGTTACCAGGAGAGTGTGTGTTGTTACCAGGAGGGTGTGTGTTGTTACCAGGAGGGTGTGTTGTTACCAGGAGGGTGTGTGTTGTTACCAGGAGGGTGTGTGTTGTTACCAGGAGGGTGTGTGTTGTTACCAGGAGGGTGTGTGTTGTTACCAGGAGGGTGTGTGTTGTTACCAGGAGGGTGTGTGTTGTTACCAGGAGGGTGTGTGTTGTTACCAGGAGAGTGTGTGTTGTTACCAGGAGGGTGTGTGTTGTTACCAGGAGGGTGTGTGTTGTTACCAGGAGGGTGTGTGTTGTTACCAGGAGAGTGTGTGTTGTTACCAGGAGAGTGTGTGTTGTTACCAGGAGGGTGTGTTGTTACCAGGAGGGTGTGTGTTGTTACCAGGAGGGTGTGTGTTGTTACCAGGAGGGTGTGTGTTGTTACCAGGAGGGTGTGTGTTGTTACCAGGAGGGTGTGTGTTGTTACCAGGAGGTGTGTGTTGTTACCAGGAGGGTGTGTGTTGTTACCAGGAGAGTGTGTGTTGTTACCAGGAGAGTGTGTGTTGTTACCAGGAGAGTGTGTGTTGTTACCAGGAGGGTGTGTGTTGTTACCAGGAGGGTGTGTGTTGTTACCAGGAGGAGTGTGTGTTGTTACCAGGAGAGTGTGTGTTGTTACCAGGAGGGTGTGTGTTGTTACCAGGAGAGTGTGTGTTGTTACCAGGAGAGTGTGTGTTGTTACCAGGAGAGTGTGTGTTGTTACCAGGAGAGGTGTGTGTTGTTACCAGGAGGGTGTGTGTTGTTACCAGGAGAGGTGTGTGTTGTTACCAAGAGAGTGTGTTGTTACCAGGAGAGTGTGTGTTGTTACCAGGAGGGTGTGTGTTGTTACCAGGAGGGTGTGTGTTGTTACCAGGAGGGTGTGTGTTGTTACCAGGAGGGTGTGTGTTGTTACCAGGAGGGTGTGTGTTGTTACCAGGAGAGTGTGTGTTGTTACCAGGAGAGTGTGTGTTGTTACCAGGAGGGTGTGTTGTTACCAGGAGGGTGTGTGTTGTTACCAGGAGAGGTGTGTGTTGTTACCAGGAGAGTGTGTGTTGTTACCAGGAGGGTGTGTGTTGTTACCAGGAGAGTGTGTGTTGTTACCAGGAGAGTGTGTGTTGTTACCAGGAGGAGTGTGTGTTATCCAGGAGGGTGTGTGTTGTTACCAGGAGGGTGTGTGTTGTTACCAGGAGGGTGTGTGTTGTTACCAGGAGGTGTGTTGTTGTTACCAGGAGGGGTGTGTTGTTACCAGGAGGGTGTGTGTTGTTACCAGGAGGAGTGTGTTTGTTACCAGGAGGGTGTGTGTTGTTACCAGGAGGTGTGTGTTGTTACCAGGAGAGTGTGTGTTGTTACCAGGAGGTGTGTGTTGTTACCAGGGGGTGTGTTGTTACCAGGAGGGTGTGTGTTGTTACCAGGAGGTGTGTGTTGTTACCAGGAGGGTGTGTTGTTACCAGGAGGTGTGTTGTTACCAGGAGGGTGTGTTGTTACCAGGAGGTGTGTGTTGTTACCAGGAGGGTGTGTTGTTACCAGGAGGGTGTGTGTTGTTACCAGGAGGTGTGTGTTGTTACCAGGAGGTGTGTGTTGTTACCAGGAGGTGTGTGTTGTTACCAGGAGGGTGTGTGTTGTTACCAGGAGGTGTGTTGTTACCAGGAGAGGGTGTGTTGTTACCAGGAGGGTGTGTTGTTACCAGGAGGGTGTGTGTTGTTACCAGGAGGGTGTGTGTTGTTACCAGGAGGTGTGTGTTGTTACCAGGAGGTGTGTGTTGTTACCAGGAGGGTGTGTGTTGTTACCAGGAGGTGTGTGTTGTTACCAGGAGGTGTGTGTTGTTACCAGGAGGTGTGTGTTGTTACCAGGAGGGTGTGTGTTGTTACCAGGAGGTGTGTGTTGTTACCAGGAGAGGGTGTGTTGTTACCAGGAGGGTGTGTTGTTACCAGGAGGTGTGTGTTGTTACCAGGAGGGTGTGTGTTGTTACCAGGAGAGTGTGTGTTGTTACCAGGAGGGTGTGTTGTTACCAGGAGGGTGTGTGTTGTTACCAGGAGGTGTGTGTTGTTACCAGGAGTGTGTGTTGTTACCAGGAGGTGTGTGTTGTTACCAGGAGGGTGTGTGTTGTTACCAGGAGGGTGTGTGTTGTTACCAGGAGGTGTGTTGTTACCAGGAGGTGTGTGTTGTTACCAGGAGGTGTGTGTTGTTACCAGGAGGTGTGTGTTGTTACCAGGAGGGTGTGTGTTGTTACCAGGAGGTGTGTGTTACCAGGAGGTGTGTGTTGTTACCAGGAGGGTGTGTGTTGTTACCAGGAGGTGTGTGTTGTTACCAGGAGGGTGTGTTGTTACCAGGAGGTGTGTGTTGTTACCAGGAGGGTGTGTTGTTACCAGGAGGGTGTGTGTTGTTACCAGGAGGGTGTGTGTTGTTACCAGGAGGTGTGTGTTGTTACCAGGAGGTGTGTGTTGTTACCAGGAGGTGTGTGTTGTTACCAGGAGGGTGTGTGTTGTTACCAGGAGGGTGTGTGTTGTTACCAGGAGGGTGTGTGTGTTACCAGGAGGGTGTGTTGTTACCAGGGGGTGTTGTTACCGGGGTGTGTGTTGTTACCAGGAGGTGTGTGTGTTACCAGGAGGGTGTGTGTTGTTACCAGGAGGGTGTGTGTTGTTACCAGGAGGGTGTGTGTTGTTACCAGGAGGTGTGTGTTGTTACCAGGAGGGTGTGTGTTGTTACCAGGAGTGTGTTGTTACCAGGAGGGTGTGTGTTGTTACCAGGAGGTGTGTGTTGTTACCAGGAGGGTGTGTTGTTACCAGGAGGGTGTTGTTG
>NC_091170.1:3827830-3898264 GCF_040958095.1 Procambarus clarkii | reverse complement strand
AATATCAATTTATCGATGATGAACTTAAATGGAGTCTAATGGTTAGTTCCTGGAAGAGAGCCGTGGAAGATTTGACATTAGATGATAATATAGCTGAACGGAGCAAGGCTGCATTTATGGCTAAATCACAAAAACTGGATAAATTGATAGATGAAAAAATAGCCGTCACACTGGAGTACTTGAGCCAGCAGGGATGTCTTGATGAGTTGGATATATATACATTATTTTATGCTTCTTTAGTAAAAGATCCTATTATAAACTTGGATTATGCTTCTTTGGCCATAATATGGGGAACCATTAAAGAACAATAAATGAGGGCGCTGGGGCATCTTCTCGCTCTCACAGTAGGGAAGGAGGGGAGGGGGGGCCATCTTCCCGCTCTCACAGTAGGGAAGGGGGGGGGGCATCTTCCCGCTCTCTCAGTTGGGAGGTGAAATATGTGTATGGGTGTACTCCTGTCCGTGGTGGTTCCCTATTTACTACCGAGTGAACAGGAGCACCAGGGTGAAAGAAAATGACCATTTGTTTCTGCTTTTTTTCTGGGGATCAAACCCGGGCCCTTAGGACTACCACCCTAGAGCGCTGTCCACTCAGCCGCCAGGCCCTGTGTACTCGCCTAATTTTGCTTACCTTGCGGGGGTTGAGCTCTGACTCTTTGGTCCCGCCTCTCAACTGTCAATCAACTGGTGTACAGATTCCTGAGCCTATTGGGCTCTATCATATCTACATTTGAAACTGTGTATGGAGTCAGCCTCCACCACACCACTACCTAGTGCATTCCATCCGTTAACTACTGACATTGAAAAGTTCTTTCTAACGTCCCTGTGGCTCATGTGGGTACTCAATACCCACCTGTGTTCCCTTGTGTGTGTACCACCCATGTTAAATAATTCATCCTTTTTTACCTTATCAATTCCCCGTGTGCGTGTGTGCGTGTGCGGTAGACACGCTTTGCCCGCAGATAGTATCAGTTAAGCCTTTCCAGGAGTAAACTGGAAAGAGATTGAAAAGCTTGCAAGCCCTTTTACCGGGAGAAGCCAACGTGTTTTGCTCGAGTGTTCGTGTCTTGAGGAAACACGGTCGCGTCGCCGCCTGGTTGATTATGATTGAGGAAGGCAGGTATCAAGCAGGAGAGAAGGAAGGAGGTGGGTAGGTGGGGAGGTGTTAGGGGTGAGGTAATGTGCAGTATCTCCCTCCTTGCCTTCTACTCTCATCCCTCCCAGCCTATGTAGAAAAAAATCACTCAACCAACGTTACCAGGTTTTTGTAACATACACACATTGAGGAGCATTGGCCAACTCAATTCATACATTTTGTATGGTTTAGTGACGCTGACGACCACTGCTATTTAATGAAACTCGTTCACGTGTCTAAAACAGTGGTGACATATTTACTGGGATTGTGTAAGAGACACAAAGCACTGTGTAGTATTTTAAACTATTTTACTGAATTGATTATGTTATAAAATACTTGTTTATTATTCTTATAATAAATAAATCTTGAAGTTGGGAGCAAATGCTAAAAGTATAAATAAAAACCATTGATGAATCTTAGTAATGTAATAATGCTCAACCAATTAATTAACATATTTCTTTACATTAGAAAGGGAACTTAAGTGACTGACTGGACTCTGGTCAATGGTAGATTTAACCAGTTCAGTTATCATTTTCTGCACTTCAGAGTTACCTACTTCTTCCATTAATCACAAGGTAACATTTTGTAAATGATCCACACTATCTTTAGTTAGCACCTTAATTACAGTTATATGGATAGTTAATTTATATTGGGGATATTTGTATATTAATTTTATTTAACAGTTCTAAAGTTATATATATAGAAATAGAAATTTAGTAGCCACACTCATACTAACATTCGGAATATTCAGCTGCACAAAGCTTTTAAAAAAACATTTTATCAATGTTTCCCTTTAAATCTTTTTCATCTTCGATTACATCAAGTTCCCAAATAGAAAAAAATTTACACAAAGAAAATTCTTATCTTTTAAATATTACTTTAGAACCATGTATAATTAAATTAAAGCCATTTCTTAAACGCAATATTGTAATTGTAAATGTTTATGCTATAAAAATATGGATGGGATCTACTCGAAAAAGATATCCTGCGGCATCCCAATTACAATTTATACTGCGAGTCGTAGTTAAGGAGCATCAAAGATATTGTTCTTATATGTTTGTGGAACTCTTCTCTAACATTGACCAAAGAAGCATCATGTTCTGTGGACAGAATTTCCAGGACCCCTGTCATTATGACTTAAAATTGCCTATCACGGGATATAGGTCCTTCGCCAAAGATCCTTCCATATTTCTTATGATGATACAAGCTTCCAATCAGGAACGAGAAGCTCTGAGAGAGATGATGATAGCAGATGGAATATCGATTCCATCGCCATGTAGCAAAGTTGATCAGGCTGCGGTCAAAAGGCTTATGTCCCTCAAACAATATTTGAATCGGCATTATTATTTCAGGCACATGATGTTTAAAAATATACGTTGGGAATTAACCCGAGATTTGAGAGCTTACGAAGCATGGTTGAAAAATACAAAATGGCTTACCTGCATTGATGACAGGATGAAACAACATAGACTCTATTGTTTACATAAAAAATTTGGTTGTAACGACCCTCGTGAAGATATAATTTATAGGGACCCCAACTATGAACGTCAATGTAATTCTTTTTTTTTTTTACCCAAATATTGTGATAAATGGTCTAAAAATTATACATTTCGGGTTTTCAGTGATGGTGATGAAAAGTGTGATGATATATGTTGTATTAGGCTACGAAATCTTGACCGAATTTATCATTTAAATTCGGCGAAGAGCGAATTAATTGCTCGAATAGTGGTGAAAGAATATGGATCATTTTATGTAGAAATGGTATACCACGTACTTTTCATAACCCGAAATCCCCATCTCTTTATGGACATCATTCAAACGGGAGAAAAGGAAGAAATCTGTCGTTTTATTATAGAAGACGAAGGTTTATCATCATCATCATCACCACCACCTCCAAATAGTTTGCAGGCAATGTGCGTCAATCAATTTGTGAATTCCTTTTTGGATATTAATAATTGGACCGTGGCCTGCTTACGTACAGCAATCAACACCATTCGTAATATTCATTCTTTTTTAAAACGCCAATTAATCAACGAAGTTCAACGGAATCTAATGATTAGATCGTGGGAAAGAGCAGTGGCAGAAGAACCAACTATTGGACTTTTATTTTACTGAATTGATTATGTTATAAAATATATATGTTTATTATTATTCTAATAAATAAATCTAAAGTTGGAAGGAAATGCTAAAAGTATAAATAAAAACTATTGATGAATCTTAATAATGTAATAATGCCCAATCAATTAATTCACATATCATTCTTTACATTAGATAGGAAACTTAAGTGACTGACTGAACTCTGGCCGATGATAGATTTAACCAGTTCAGTTATCATTTTCTGTATTTCAGAGTTTTACGTACTTCTTCCGTTAGTCGCAAGGCAACATTTTGTAAATGATCCACACTATCTTGAAGCCTCGATAATTTAGTTAGCAACTCAATACCAGTTATAAGGGTGGTTAATTCATATTTGGGATATTTAGCAAAATCTATTGAAGGTTTCGGTAATCTACCTTTGGTTTCCAGGTAATTAAGACCTATAAAAATATCTGTAACGAATTCGTGGTTCATTGTGTATTGATCCATGTAATCCATCCTATCTGGATAATTAAATTCGTCTAATCCATATGGCCACTTATCACCATTATTACATGATGCCACTATTTTTTTGGTTGCTATGAGTTCATCAGTTGAATAAAAGGTTACTAAAATCTTTCTAAGTTTTGTATTATCATACTTTTTTCTAAAGAATAAAATAAAGTTGATCATTTCATTTACTGATGACGTCATTATGTATTCGTTTTTGGTAAATGAATGGAATAGTTAAGTGAAATTCGAAATTTTTATTACTTATATACTTCTGGCCAAAATTTAATTTCTAATTAGCGACAATAGTTGCTGAAAACTTGTACTTTTGATAATGATTAGTTCCCCTTATTTATACCCTTTAACTACTAAATAGTAGATATATTATAAATACCTTAGGATTGGGATTATCTAATTGTGTTTCTTCTTCTTCTTCTTCTTCTTCTTCTTCTTCTTCTTCTTCTTCTTCTTCTTCTTCTTCTTCTTCTTCTCCTTTGGCTGCACTGCTACAACATGTCTCTAGGAACTGATTAAATTCATATGTGGAAGTTGTATATTGTAAGGCCAGATTCGTCAAATAGGCCAGGTGTTTTTCTTTGAAAAATTGTTTTGATTGAATTACAGTGTTATACTACCAACCATATATTATACCACTATATAAATGATAATATTGGTTTCCATTATTAATTTCTACCGGAAATTCAGTAGTTGTTTCATCTGCGACTGCTCTTTCCCAAGATCTAATCATTAGATTCCGTTGAACTTCGTTGATTATTTGGCGTTTAAAAAAATGAGGAATATTAGGGTTGGTGTATATTGTTCTACGTAAGCAGGCCACGGTCCAATATCTCATTCTATTAATATCCAAAAAGGAATTCACAAATTGATTGACGCACATTGCCTGCAAACTATTTGGCTTGTAGGTGTTTTTACATGGAGGTGGTGGTGATGATGATGATGATGATGATGATGATAAACCTTCGTCTTCTATAATAAAACGACAGATTTCTTCCTTTTCTCCCGATTGAATGAGGTCCATAAAGAGATGGGGATTTCGGGTTATGAAAAGTACGCCTTTTACCTTTTCTACATAAAATGATCCGTATTCTTTCACCACTATTCGAGCAATTAATTCGCTCTTTGCCGAATTTAAATGATAAATTCGGTCAAGGTTTCCTAGCCTAATACAACATATATCATCACACTTTTTATCACCATCACTGAAAACCCGAAAAATAGAATCTCTATCCCGCCAGTCATTACAATATTTGGGTACCCCCAAATGAGATCTAATTTCATAGTTGGGGTCCCTATAAATTATATCTAGACGAGGCTCCTTATAAAAAGATCCATCATGTAAACAATAGGGTTTATGTTGTTTCATCCTGCGATAAACGTAGTTAAGCCATTTTTTATTTTTCAACCATGCTTCGTAATCTCTCACATCTCGGGTTAATTTCCAACGTATATTTTTAAACATCATATACCTAAAATAATAATGCCGATTCAAATATTGTTTGAGGGACATAAGCCTTTTCACCGCAGCCTGATCAACTTTACAAAATGACGATGGAATCGATATTCCGTCTGCTATCATCATCTCTCTCAGAGCTTCTCGTTCCTGATTGGAAGCTTGTATCATCATTAGAAATATGGAAGGATCTTTGGCGTAGGACCTATATCCCGCGATAGGCACTATTAAGTAATCCGGATCATGGGGATACTTCAAATTATGTTCACAGAACATGATGCTTCTTTGGTCAATGTTAGAGAAGATTTCCAAAAACCTATAGGAATAATAAAATTTTCCATCCTCCTTATTTGCGACTCGCAGTATAAATTGTAATTGGGATGCCGCAGGATATCCTTCTTGAGTAGATTCCATCCATATTTTTATAGCATAAGCACTTACAATTTGGAGTTTAAATGGTATTTGATTTATAAATGGTTCTAAAATAATATCTATACCATATGAACCATATTTCATGATATATTTCATTATTTGGGAATATGATGTAATCGAAGATGTAAAAGATTTCAAGGGAAATATGGATACCATGGTTTTAAAAGCTTTGTGCAACTGAATATTCCGAATGTTAGTAGGAGTGTGGTTACTAAATTTATATTTCTTTTCATATAACTTTAGAACTGTTAAATAAAATTAATATACACATATTAATAATATAAATTAGTATACAATTATATTCTTCAATTGGTCAATAATAGCATGAATCATGTGAAAAAAAAAATAAGGTAAAAATGTTTGCTGATCAACTGCCGTTTTAGCAAAGAAAGTGGGTCGGTCAGTAATTGGTCGATTAAAAATGACTTGACCCATTGTTTATATTGAGATGGGGGGGGGAGGGAAGGAAGGTGATGACATAGGGTGCTGTCAATTGATACATATCAGTGTCAGTTGGACTTGTCCAGTATGGAGGCAGCACCTGCAATTTCTTCTCCAGGATCGTTGAAGAAGAACCACCACCACTACCTTCATCATCAACTCCTCCTTTCCCTTAACTTATGGGCTGCAGAAAGTTAATGAAATTCGGAGAGAGAGAGAGAGAGAGAGAGAGAGAGAGAGAGAGGGAGAGAGAGAGAGAGAGAGAGAGAGAGAGAGAGAGAGAGAGAGAGAGAGAGAGAGAGAGAGAGAGAGAGAGAGAGAGAGAGAGAGAGAGAGAGAGAGAGAGAGACGAAGAAGTTAGGCAAAAAAAAAGCGAATTTAAAGGTTAGCATATTTATAATATATCTACTATTTAACAGTGGTGGTCCACTGGAACATTTGCGTAAACTAAGTGAATCCCGTCACCCCTACTATCATCATTTTTGTTTCCAGACGAAGATAAAAAAATTTGAAGTGGCTGCTGCCTCAACTTCAGTGCCTCTGCCGTCACTACTATCACCATCATAAACCCCTCTCCCCCCACCTTCGTTTTATCCCCAAGACTGACACTACAAGATGAAGTAGTTGCCACATAGAACCCCACTTTCTCTTAATCAATCACCACCAACGCCTATTAAGGAACCCATATCAGTGGAGGTGTGTGAGAAAATTGAGCTACAGAGGCAACCAAAAAACCTATATCCAGATTCAACCATTACTTTGGTTTGCGTACACCTACAACTATTGTCGCTAATTAGAAAATAAATTTTGGCCAGAAGTATATAAGTAATAAAAATTTCAAATTTCACTTAACTATTCCATTCATTTACCAAAAACGAATACATAATGACGACGTCAGTAAATGAAATGATCAACTTTATTTTATTCTTTAGAAAAAAGTATGATACTACAAAACTTAAAAATATTTTAGTAACCTTTTATTCAAATGATGAACTCCTAGCAACCAAAAAAATAGTGGCATCATGTAATAATGGTGATGAGTGGCCATATGAATTAGACGAATTTAATTATCCAGATATGATGGATTACAAAGATCAATACAAAACGAAAGACAAACACATTACTTGTATTTTAAAAGGTCTTGATTACCTGGACACCAAAGGTAGATTACCGAAACCTTCAATAGATTTTGCTAAATATCCCCAATATGAATTAACCACCCATATAACTGGTATTGAGGTGCTAACTAAATTGTCGAGGCTTCAAGATAATGTGGATCATTTACAAAATGTTGCCTTGCGACTAACGGAAGAAGTACGTAACTCTGAAATACAGAAAATGATAACTGAACTGGTTAAATCTATCATCGGCCAGAGTCCAGTCAGTCACTTAAGTTCCCTATCTAATGTAAAGATTGATATGTGAATTAATTAATTGGTCATTATTACATTATTAAGATTCATCAATGTTTTTTTTAGCATTTGCTCCCATCCAATATCCCATTCTAGTAGTATCCAAAAAGGAATTCACAAATTGATTGACGCACATTGCCTGCAAACTATTTGGGTTGTAGGTGTTTTTACATGGTGATGATGGTGGTGGTGGTGGTGATGATAAACCTTTTGTATATAAAATAATCCATATTCCTTTGCCACTATTCGAGCAATTAATTCACTCTTCGTCGAATTTAGATGATAAATGGGAACACATAAATTTACGTAGGGGGATGGGTCAGCTGGACTTCTCTTTGTGCAGTTTCTTTTACTAAAAACACTACATTTTCGCTGGGAATCGGCATATTGTCTTATAAGGCGGTGCTAATTAGAAATAAAATTTGGGCAAGAAGTGTATATAAGTAATAAAAATTTAGAATTTCACTTAACTATTCCATTCATTTACCAAAAACGAATACATAATGACGTCGTCAGTAAATGAAATGATCAACTATATTTTATTCTTTAGAAAAAAGTATGATACTGCAAAACTTAAAAATATTTTAGTGACCTTTTATTCAAATGATGATCTCAAAACTACCAAAAAAATAGTGAAATCATGTAATAATGATGACAAGTGGCCATATGAATTAGACGAATTTAATTATCCAGATATGATGGATTACAAGGATCAATACAAAACGAAAGACGAACACATTACTTGTATTTTTAAAGGCCTTGATTACCTGGAAACCAAAGGTAGATTACCGAAACCTTCAATCGATTTGGCTAAATATCCCCAATATGAATTAACCACCCAAATAACTGGTATTGAGGTGCTAACTAAATTATCGAGGCTTCAAGATAGTGTGGATCATTTACAAGATGTTGCCTTGCGACTAACGGAAGAAGTACGTAACTCTGAAGTGGAGAAAATGATAACTGAACTGGTTAAATCTACCATCGGCCAGAGTCCAGTCAGTCACTTAAGTTCCCTTTCTAATGTAAAGATTGATATGTGAATTAATTGATTGGGCATTATTACATTATTAAGATTCATCAATGTTTTTTCATTATTTAATCCCAACTTTAGATTTATTTATTATAAGAATAATAAACAAATATTTTCAATTCAGTAAAAAACTTTTTCATTGAATCTGTTCTTAAAAAAATAAAAGTTCAGAAGTTGTTTCATCTGCTACTGCTCTTTCCCATGATCTAATCATTAGATTCCGTTGAACTTCGTTGATTAATTGGTGTTTAAATAAATGAGGAATATTAGGGTTGGTGTTGATTGCTCTACGTAAGCAGGCCACGGTCCAATATCCCATTCTATTAATATCCAAAAAGGAATTCACAAATTGATTGACGCACATTGCCTGCAAACTATTTGGGTTGTAGGTGTTTTTACATGGAGGTGGTGGTGATGATGATGATGATGATGATAAACCTTCGTCTTCTATAATAAAACGACAGATTTCTTCCTTTTCTCCCGTTTGAATGAGGTCCATAAAGAGATGGGGATTTCGGGTTATGAAAAGTACGCGTTTTACCTTTTGTATATAAAATAATCCATAGTCTTTCGCCACTATTCGAGCAATTAATTCTCTCTTCGCAGAATTTAAATGATAAATTCGGTCAAGGTTTCGTAGCGTAATACAACATATATCATCACACTTTTCATCACCATCACTGAAAACCCGAAATGTATAATGTGTAGGCCATATATTATAAATTCCATCTTGAGGCACGTCATGAAAATATTCATCATATAAACAATAGGGTCTATGTTGAATCATCCTGTGATTAACGTAGTTAAGCCATTTTTTATTTTTCAACCATGCTTCGTAATCTCTCAAATCTCTGGTTAATTCCCAACGTATATTTTTAAACATCATGTACCTAAAATAATAATGCCGATTCAAATATTGTTTGAGGGACATAAGCCTTTTCAGCGCACCCTGATCAACTTTACAAAATGACGATGGAATCGATATTCCGTCTGCTATCATCATCTCTCTCAGAGCTTCTCGTTCCTGATTGGAAGCTTGTATCATCATCAGAAATATGGAAGGATCTTTGGCGTAGGACCTATATCCCGCGATAGGCAATTTTAAATAATCCGGATCATGTGAATACTTGAAATTATGTTCACAGAACATGCTGGTTCTTTGGTCAATGTTAAAGAAGAGTTCCACAAAAATATAAGAACAATAATTTTCATCCTCCCTAACTACGACTCGCAGTATAAATTGTAATTGGGATGCCGCAGGATATCCCTCTTGAGTAGATCCCATCCATATTTTTATAGCATAAACATTTACAATTACAATATCTTGTTGCTCTAGTCTTAATTTAATTATACATGGTTCTAAAGTAATATCTACACCATACGAACATGATTGGTCTAAATATTTTTCTATTTGGGAACTTGATGTAATCGAAGATGTAAAAGATTTAAAGGGAAATATGGATACCATGGTTTTAAAAAGTTTGTGCAGCTGAATATTCCAAATGTTAGTAGGAATGTGGCTACTAAATTTCTATTTCTATATAATATATATAACCTTGGAATTGTTAAATGAAATTAAAAAAAAAAAAATGAGGTAAAAATGTTAACTGATCAACTATTTGTGAGTACATTCAAGCAAAAAAAAAAAACCTTTATGTGCAATGAGTGAGAAAAAAAAATAAGTACAGATTCAATGAAAACAAAGTTTTCAGTAACTATTGTCACAAATTAATTAGCAAGAAGTATAAAAGTAATAAAAATTTGGAATTTCACTAACTATCCATCCATTCAACCAAAAAGGAGAACACATAAATTTACGTAGAGGGATGGGTCAGCTGGACTTCTCTTTGTGCAGTTTCTTTTACTAAAAACACTACATTTTCGCTGGGAATCGGCATATTGTCTTATAAGGCGGTGCTAATTAGAAATAAAATTTGGGCAAGAAGTGTATATAAGTAATAAAAATTTAGAATTTCACTTAACTATTCCATTCATTTACCAAAAACGAAACATAAACATAATGACGTCGTCAGTAAATGAAATGATCAACTATATTTTATTCTTTAGAAAAAAGTATGATACTGCAAAACTTAAAAATATTTTAGTATCCTTTTATTCAAATGATGATCTCAAAACTACCAACAAAATAGTGAAATCATGTAATAATGGTGACGAGTGGCCAAAGTGGCCATTGGGAGACGAAGAATTAAACGAATTTAATTATCCAGATATGGATCGTTACTATAAATACAAAACGAAAGACAAACACATTACTTGTATTTTTAAAGGCCTTGATTACCTGGAAACCAAAGGTAGATTACCGAAACCTTCAATCGATTTGGCTAAATATCCACAATATGAATTAACCACCCATATAACTGGCATTGAGGTGCTAACTAAATTATCGAGGCTTCAAGATAGTGTGGATCATTTACAAAATGTTGCCTTGCGACTAACGGAAGAAGTACGTAACTCTGAAGTGGAGAAAATGATAACTGAACTGGTTAAATCTACCATCGGCCAGAGTCCAGTCAGTCACTTAAGTTCCCTTTCTAATGTAAAGAATGATATGTGAATTAATTGGTTGGGCATTATTACATTATTAAGATTCATCAATGTTTTTTCATTATTTGCTCCCAACTTTAGATTTATAAGTGTTCAAGCACCATATCTCTCCACTTGCTACTGATTTCTAGTACAAACAATTCCTAAGGCCATTATTAATCTGTACATCATCCCCATTTGACATTTTTAACTAAATATCTTCCTACATTCAATGGACAACATCTTACTTTACAGTGACCATGTGATACACAAACAAACAATCGTTAGTTTGCATTCTTGGCCAAAAAACCAGTATAATTTTTTGCATAATAGGCCAAAATGTTTTCACTTAGCCAGAAACAACAGAGTCCTTGCTAACTTAGTTAAGTAAGACGAGAGCCCTGCATAGTAGGCCAAGAAGTGAGTTCTGGCTATTAGGTACGACATATATATATATATATATATATATATATATATATATATATATATATATATATATATATATATATATATATATATATATATATATATATGCCGTACCTAGTAGCCAGAACGCACTTCTCAGCCTACTATGCAAGGCCCAATTTGCCTAATTAGCCAAGTTTTCCTGAATTAATATATTTTCTCTAATTTTTTTCTTATGAAATGATAAAGCTACCCATTTGATTATGTATGAGGTCAATTTTTTTTATTGGAGTTAAAATTACCGTAGATATATGACCGAATCTAACCAACCCTACCTAACCTAACCTAACCTATCTTTATAGGTTAGGTTAGGTTAGGTAGCCGAAAAAGTTAGGTTAGGTTAGGTTAGGTAGATGAAAAACAATTAATTCATGAAAACTTGGCTTATTAGGCAAATCGGGCCTTGCATAGTAGGCTGAGAAGTGCGTTCTGGCTACTAGGTACGACATATATATATATATATATATATATATATATATATATATATATATATATATATATATATATATATATATATATATATAAATATATATATACTTATATATATATATGTCGTACCTAGTAGCCAGAACGCACTTCTCAGCCTACTATGCAAGGCCCGATTTGCCTAATAAGCCAAGTTTTCATGAATTAATTGTTTTTCGACTACCTAACCTACCTAACCTAACCTAACCTAACTTTTTCAGCTACCTAACCTAACGTAACCTATAAAGATAGGTTAGGTTAGGTTAGGTAGGGTTGGTTAGGTTCGGTCATATATCAACGTTAATTTTAACTACAATAAAAAAAAATTGACCTCATACATAATGAAATGGGTAGCTTTATCTTTTCATAAGAAAAAAATTGAGAAAATATATTAATTCAGGAAAACTTGGCTTATTAGGCAAATTTGGCCTTGCATAGTAGGCTGAGAAGTGCGTTCTGGCTACTAGGTACGACATATATATATATATATATATATGTCGTACCTAGTAGCCAGAACTCACTTTTTGGCCTACTATTCAAGGCCCGATTTGCCTAATAAGCCAAGTTTTCCTGAATTAATATATTTTTTCTAATTTTTTTCTTATGAAATGATAAAGCTACCCATTTCATTATGTATGAGGTCAATTTTTTTTATTGGAGTTAAAATTAACGTAGATATATGACTGAACCTAACCAACCCTACCTAACCTAACCTAACCTATCTTCATAGGTTAGGTTTGGTTAGGTAGCCGAAAAAGTTAGGTTAGGTTAGGTTAGGTAGGTTAGGTAGTCGAAAAACAAATAATTCATGAAAACTTGGCTTATTAGGCAAATCGGGCCTTGCATAGTAGGCTGAGAAGTGCGTTCTGGCTACTAGGTACGACATATATATATATATATATATATATATATATATATATATATATATATATATATATATATATATATATGCGAACAAGCCTGAATGGTCCCCAGGACTATATGCGAATGAAAATATATATATTTATATATATATATTTATATATATATATATTGTGACGATAATCTCCTTCAAGAGATTGAGCCTGCTCTTCCCTCCACAATTACGTCGTTGTGGTTATATAAAACTACTATGGAAGAAATGTCCAACAACGACAACAACACCAGCAAGGCTTGCCAGAGCGCAAAACGTTGCAGCCAGAGACACCTGTTCAGACTCAAACCGCCAAACTACTCGTTGATCGCTACCGGCCCCGCTGATTGGTCGCCGGTCTGGCTGCACCTGCACTCGCCCCCCCATACTACTTGATGTCTGGGGTCGCCACGACCTCAGACCTCAGAATGTTCAGTGCTTTCGTAGTTATCACTCCTCCCGGCTAGACGTTAGCGTGTACTGAGAGAGGTGATAGCTTAAAGCCAATATTCCAGCACCTCCCATTTACTTTTGTGTTGCACTTCTTGTTATTTTGTCTTAACGTAACTTTTCATTGTGTCATTTAATTATTCTTATTATTTTGATTGATTGATTTTATTATAAGAATTTGTTTGTCCATTTATTCATGTTTTGATTTATTTAACGTAATTAAAATTTCATTGTTAAAGTTTACTTGTGTTTTGTGTGTCTTCTCCTTACCTTACCACAGACGAAGTTCCAGTTTTCTATTTTTTTTTATAACTATGTGACGAGGCCATACCCCTAGCCTTAAACAGCCGAACACCAACGCGTTACCGTCACAAGTTATATGGGGGCCTGTCCTAGGAGCTTCACTCAGGTACTGGTGCCAAGTGGTAATTTATGGTAAGCGTATTTAACTTTGTTAACGTAGCTTTACTATTTTTCATTCAATTTCATTTTTTATAAGGTGCGGTGTATTGTGCATTACGAGAGTAACATATAGTGAAGGTGAGACAACTTTGGATTACGTGGTGACTGTAGGCCGCAGTCATACTCTTAATTGGTCATCTCTCCCTCCGTGTTATTACTCGTGTTTACCATCTATGTCCCTTGAATATTTCTCATTCTGACAGATCATATTGGTACCCTGGTACTGTGGTCTGCCCCGGGTGAAGAGTACCCAATCTTCTGCAATCTGACTGTAGGAGGACAAAGAGGGCCATAGTTCCTCTAGCTCGAACTTTAGTTGCTGAATTGGGACCTCAGCAGCAGTTCTCGTCACCAGTTGACACCTCGCACCCCTACACGTCAGTCAGAGATGATGATACCTACAACGGTAGGGAATTAGCTTATTTTTTCAGAGCACAAAAGTTCGCTAATTCTGTAAGTATCATATTAAATTCAGTAGGAAAAACTTGCTTTATGTCCTATAGAGACTTGGCAAGGTATGCCTACATCCTTGGACTACCAATTTTACTTTTGAAGCATTTAACTGTTTCATTTGTTTTCGAAACTGTTTCATTTGTTAGTAGGATTTTCTTGCCCTTATCCTCTTACATGAGTACCGGGTACAAGATTTCCTGCGCCCTTGATTTAATTTAATCATTTAACATCTTTTTCTTAACTTTAATTGTTAAAGATCTCACAGGATAGGTACCAGTTGCCACGTTGTCCTGTTTCTGACATTCACTATTGAATATTCGTGTACCTTTATTTGCTAATTTCACCATGTTTCGTCTCCAAGCTTTCCGTACAAATCCAGCAGGTGAAATAGGGACTTTAAGTCGTGCCAAGAAGACTGAATTACAAACTCTTGCACATGAGTATCAACTAGAAGTTCCCTACCAAGCCAACAAAAATGACATACACAACCTGTTGCTGGATTACTATTTAGAGCAAGGTAAGATAGACTCTGAAACTCATGAAACTTACTATATTGCAGGAAAAACTGATTTGGCAACGATGAAACTCCAATTGGAACTGGCCAAGATTGAACGTGAGCAGCAAAGGGAAGCCCGCGAACAACAAAGGGAAGCCCTCGAACAACAAGAACGAGCAGCTGCCATACGAAGGGAAGAACAAGAACGCGAAGCTGCTTTGAGGAGGGAAGAACAAGAACGAGAAATCACCCTCAGAGAACGTGAAGCTGCTTTGAGGAGAGAAGAACACGAACGTGAGTTCACATTACTCCGTGAACGTGAACGCTTACAGCTCGAAACCAAACAACGCGAGTTAGAGATACAACGCGAACATGACAAGCAACAAGCGACTCTGGCTCTAGGGTGTCGTCAACGCGAAATCGCCTTGGAAACTTCACACTTCACTCAACGCCAGCAAGCTACTGCCAATCTTCCCGTCAGTTTTAATATATCACATGCAAGTAAGTTAATGCCATCCTTTGTAGAAGCAGAAGTTGATGTGTTCTTTACCACCTTTGAAACCCTTGCTAATCAACTCAGTTGGCCTGTCGACCAATGGGCCACACTTCTCAGAGTCCATCTTACAGGTAGAGCTGCAGTCACACTCAGTACTTTGGCGTCTGAGAATGACTACTACACTCTGAAACAAGCAGTGTTGGACGCCTACCTACTTTCCACCGAAAGTTATAGAAGGAAATTTCGTGACCACCTGAAGGCAAGTACCACTACCTTCCTCGAGTTTGCTAACACGAAACGGAGGTATCTCATGAAATGGCTGGAAGCAGCACATGTCTCTACTTTTACAGAACTCGTCAACCTGATGCTTGTTGAAGAATTCTTGAGACGTGTGCCGCCTCCTGTCCGCCTCTACTTAGCAGATAAAGAAGAAACCGACTACCTGAAGTGTGCTAAGTCGGCTGACACTTACAGCCTCATCCACCGACTGACACCCGAACCATCCTCCAGTAAGAAGTCGTGGTACAGTTACGAGAAGGTGAGCCCCGATCAAGCTGGTTCACAACTGTACTGCAAGTATTGTAGACTCTATGGACATACCATAGACAAGTGTGGTAAGTCTCAATACAAGGGAACCACTGACCAACAAAGACCCAAACCAACTCCTCCTAAGTCCGGTAAGCCTGTGATGAATGTTGGTGTTGATGTTAATGATCTTTCTCTTTTCAGTAACCACCTGTATACTGGAACTGTCTCTGCCAACGGTTCAAATCCGGAGGGACGTTTCAAATTGAAGATCTTGAGGGACACAGCGGCTCTACAATCGATCATCTTGAAGTCGGCTGTGCCCAACATCGTCTACACCGGAGAAACCGTCTTCATCACTGACCTCACTGCTACCACTCCATACCCTCTCGCCAGAGTCCACCTGGATTGTCCCTACATGAACGGGGAAGTCCAAGTCGCCGTCAGGGAAAAGCCTTTTCCCATGCCTGGAGTGCAACTTCTCCTAGGCAACGACTTGGCAGAAGACCTGCAACCGACCAACCTGATCGTCATGGACAAACCCCAGGTGTGTAACTCTGTGCCAATAAACCCTATTCTTGAGTATGTTCCAGCAGAGGTTCAAGAGAGTGATGAAGTTTCTCCTCCGGTTCTCGTGACCACCCGTGCACAAGCCGCACGTCCACAGCCAGCTGACTCTACTGCTACCGCTGTCCCTCAAGACCCTCAGAAACTACCCCCGCATCTGACCAAGTTGGAGTTCCGTAAGTTGCAGAGGGAAGATCTTACTTTAACACCATTGTTTTTCCAAGCTGAGACTCAACCCGACAGTATTCCTGGGTTCTTCCTAGAGAACGACTTACTCTACCGCAGATATAGACCCAGTAAACTGAAGGAGGAGGACGATTGGGCCAACATCGAACAACTTGTGATTCCCACCAGCCTGCGGCCCACTATTCTACACCTGGCCCACGGAGCATTCTCCCACTACGGCTTCAACAAGACTTACCATGGGATTCGTCAAGACTACTACTGGCCAGGTATGGTAAATAACGTCAAACAGTACGTAAAACAGTGTCATACATGTCAGATGGCAGGCAAACCGAACGTCTCCATTCCCAGAGCACCACTGATTCCCATACAGGTGCCTGCGGAACCTTTCCACAGACTCATAATAGACTGTGTTGGTCCTTTACCTCGGACCAGTTCAGGTAACGCCTACATCCTAACCATCCTGTGTCCTACCACCAGATTTCCCATAGCAGTTCCAGTGAAGAACATCACGGCTGCTACGGTTATAAAACATCTATTGAAGATCTTCACTCAATCCGGATTTCCCAGGGAGATTCAAAGTGACTGTGGTACCAACTTCACCAGTGATCTCTTCAAAAGGACACTGGAGGAGTTCAACATCAAACAGGTATTGTCCAGCCCCTATCATCCTGCTTCACAGGGTTCTCTTGAACGTAGTCATCAGACCATCAAAGCACTCTTGAAAAAGTTTTGTAGTGAAACCTCAAAGGATTGGGATAAGCAGATTTACCTAATAATGTGTATTTTCAGAAGTCTCCCCAATGAGTCCCTAGGAGTATCTCCTTATGAGATGCTCTACGGCCGTAAGTGCCGTACTCCCCTTAAGGCTTTCAAAGACTCTCTCAGAGATGCCACCTTCAGTGAGCATCAGAATGTGCCCCAGTTTCTTCAAAACCTTCAACACATTCTAGAGAGAGTCCACCGCTTTGCCCTTGATAATCTATTGAAAGCCCAGGTGAGAATGAAGACTCATTACGACCAGACCAGCAAAGTAAGAAAATTCAAGCCGGGAGACTTCGTCCTTGCCAATTTCCCTATCCCAGGTTCACCTTTACAAAACAGATTTTCAGGACCCTACTGCGTCAAAGAGTGCAGAAGCAACAACAACTACGTCATAGAGACTCCAGATAGGCGGCGGAAGACCCAGCTGTGCCACGTCAACCTCCTGAAGCAATATAATGGTACTCCTCCCACTGTCTTGACTAATTGTTCTACCTTCACAGAACCCTACATCCACAGTGAGACCTTCCCAGCTTCTCCTCCCGAAAGCACTGACAAGGAGTCAGCGCTTTCTAATTCCGAAATCCTTAATGATCTTCCCAAATGCTTTCAGGATAATAATCGTGCTCCTTTGCCCTCTTCTAATTCCACTCTCACCTCGTCAGATAAGCCCTTCATCCTCCATGTCGACGCCAATGGTACCGACGTTGGTGGTGTCGTGATGCAGCAACGAGGCGAGAAGAATACACCTGTCAGCGACTACTGCTACAAGGATCTACGGAACAATTGGCAAGGAGCTACTCTTCCTCATCCTGAAGCTTCAGCACTTCACTCCACACCTGAAAAGTGCTCGGTCCACCATCAACACGGACCACACCACCCTACACCACCTGCAGCACGCCCACTTCCCATCTCAACGTCTTCTACTATGGGCTTGCTACCTGCAGAAATTCAACCTGGAGACACGCTATACCAAGAGTCTGACAACATCTTAGCCCATGATCTCTCCAGAGTTTATGAAGTAGAAGCAACTTCATCCATTACTCCACCACATAACGACGTACTTCTTCCAGAACCGCAGGCTTCGGGGGAGAGTTGTGACGATAATCTCCTTCAAGAGATTGAGCCTGCTCTTCCCTCCACAATTACGTCGTTGTGGTTATATAAAACTACTATGGAAGAAATGTCCAACAACGACAACAACACCAGCAAGGCTTGCCAGAGCGCAAAACGTTGCAGCCAGAGACACCTGTTCAGACTCAAACCGCCAAACTACTCGTTGATCGCTACCGGCCCCGCTGATTGGTCGCCGGTCTGGCTGCACCTGCACTCGCCCCCCCATACTACTTGATGTCTGGGGTCGCCACGACCTCAGACCTCAGAATGTTCAGTGCTTTCGTAGTTATCACTCCTCCCGGCTAGACGTTAGCGTGTATTGAGAGAGGTGATAGCTTAAAGCCAATATTCCAGCACCTCCCATTTACTTTTGTGTTGCACTTCTTGTTATTTTGTCTTAACGTAACTTTTCATTGTGTCATTTAATTATTCTTATTATTTTGATTGATTGATTTTATTATAAGAATTTGTTTGTCCATTTATTCATGTTTTGATTTATTTAACGTAATTAAAATTTCATTGTTAAAGTTTACTTGTGTTTTGTGTGTCTTCTCCTTACCTTACCACAGACGAAGTTCCAGTTTTCTATTTTTTTTTATAACTATGTGACGAGGCCATACCCCTAGCCTTAAACAGCCGAACACCAACGCGTTACCGTCACAATATATATATATATATATATATATATATATATATATATATATATATATATATATATATATATATATATATATATATATATATATATATATTTATATATATATATATATATATATATATATATATATATATATATATATATATATATATATATATATTAGTATATTTTGGTAGCAGTCTTTCCTGTAGACATATATTATTAAATATGACCGAAAAAGTAAGATTAATAATTCTAACACGAATTTTCTCAATCTTTCGTACATTACGCTTCACTGTTGGAGGTAAATCAAAAATCAATTCTCCAAAATTCATTTTTATTTCTAGTCTGACGCGACACGGGCGCGTTTCGTAAAACTTATTACATTTTCAAAGACTTTAGTTCACAAATACACAACTGATTAGAACTTACGTATCTCCGATTTTATATCTACATTTGAGTGAGGTGGGAGGGGTGATGTGGCATTAACACAAGACAGAACAAGAGGGGATATTAATAGGGTATTAAAAGTATCAACACAAGACAGAACACAAACAATGGGTATTGAATAGAAGTGTTTGTAGAAAGCCTATTGGTCCATAGGACCTCATCAAGCATCAAGAAATATGGACCAATAGGCTTTCTACAAACACTTCTATTCAATACCCATTGTTTGTGTTCTGTCTTGTGTTGATACTTTTAATACCCTATTAATATCCCCTCTTGTTCTGTCTTGTGTTAATGCCACATCACCCCTCCCACCTCACTCAAATGTAGATATAAAATCGGAGATACGTAAGTTCTAATCAGTTGTGTATTTGTGAACTAAAGTCTTTGAAAATGTAATAAGTTTTACGAAACGCGCCCGTGTCGCGTCAGACTAGAAATAAAAATGAATTTTGGAGAATTGATTTTTGATTTACCTCCAACAGTGAAGCGTAATGTACGAAAGATTGAGAAAATTCGTGTTAGAATTATTAATCTTACTTTTTCGGTCATATTTAATAATATATATATATTAGTATATTTTGGTAGCAGTCTTTCCTGTAGACATATATTATTAAATATGACCGAAAAAGTAAGATTAATAATTCTAACACGAATTTTCTCAATCTTTCGTACATTACGCTTCACCGTTGGAGGTAAATCAAAAATCACTTCTCCAAAATTCATTTTTATTTCTAGTCTGACGCGACACGGGCGCGTTTCGTAAAACTTATTACATTTTCAAAGACTTCACAAATACACAACTGATTAGAACGTATCTCTGATTTTATATCTACATTTGAGTGAGGTGGGAAGGGTGATGTGGTATTAACACAAGACAGAACAGGAGGGGATATTAATAGGGTATTAAAAGTATCAACACAAGACAGAACAGAAACAATGGGTATTGAATAGAAGTGTTTGTAGAAAGCCTATTGGTCCATATTTCTTGATGCTTCTATATTGGAGCGGAGTCTTGAGGTGGGTAGAATATAGTTGTGCAATAATTGGCTGTTGATTGCTGGTGTTGACTTCTTGATGTGTAGTGCCTCGCAAACGTCAAGCCGCCTGCTATCGCTGTATCTATCGATGATTTCTGTGTTGTTTACTAGGATTTCTCTGGCGATGGTTTGGTTATGGGAAGAGATTATATGTTCCTTAATGGAGCCCTGTTGCTTATGCATCGTTAAACGCCTAGAAAGAGATGTTGTTGTCTTGCCTATATACTGGGTTTTTTGGAGCTTACAGTCCCCAAGTGGGCATTTGAAGGCATAGACGACATTAGTCTCTTTTAAAGCGTTCTGTTTTGTGTCTGGAGAGTTTCTCATGAGTAGGCTGGCCGTTTTTCTGGTTTTATAGTAAATCGTCAGTTGTATCCTCTGATTTTTGTCTGTAGGGATAACGTTTCTATTAACAATATCTTTCAGGACCCTTTCCTCCGTTTTATGAGCTGTGGAAAAGAAGTTCCTGTAAAATAGTCTAATAGGGGGTATAGGTGTTGTGTTAGTTGTCTCTTCAGAGGTTGCATGGCTTTTCACTTTCCTTCTTATGATGTCTTCGATGAAACCATTGGAGAAGCCGTTATTGACTAGGACCTGCCTTACCCTACAGAGTTCTTCGTCGACTTGCTTCCATTCTGAGCTGTGGCTGAGAGCACGGTCGACGTATGCGTTAACAACACTCCTCTTGTACCTGTCAGGGCAGTCGCTGTTGGCATTTAGGCACATTCCTATGTTTGTTTCCTTAGTGTAGACTGCAGTGTGGAAACCTCCGCCCTTTTCCATGACTGTTACATCTAGAAAAGGCAGCTTCCCATCCTTTTCCGTCTCGTAAGTGAAACGCAGCACGGAACTCTGCTCAAATGCCTCCTTCAGCTCCTGCAGATGTCTGACATCAGGTACCTGTGTAAAAATGTCGTCAACATACCTGCAGTATATGGCCGGTTTCAAGTTCATGTCGACTAAGACTTTTTGCTCGATGGTACCCATGTAGAAGTTTGCAAACAGGACACCTAGGGGAGAACCCATGGCGACCCCATCTACTTGCTTATACATGTGCCCATCCGGGCTCAAGAAGGGTGCCTCTTTAGTACAAGCTTGGAGTAGTTTCCTCAGAATACTTTCTGGCATGTCAAGAGGAGTACTGAGGATTCTGAGGAAACTACTCCAAGCTTGTACTAAAGAGGCACCCTTCTTGAGCCCGGATGGGCACATGTATAAGCAAGTAGAGGTTTCATGGAAAAGAGCGGAGGTTTCCACACTGCAGTCTACACTAAGGAAACGAACATAGGAATGTGCCTAAATGCCAACAGCAACTGCCCAGACAGGTACAAGAGGAGTGTTGTTAACGCATATGTCGACCGTGATCTCAGCCACAGCTCAGAATGGAAGCAAGTCGACGAAGAACTCTGCAGGGTAAGGCAGGTCCTAGTCAATAACGGCTTCTCCAATGGTTTCATCGAAGACATCATAAGAAGGAAAGTGAAAAGCCATGCAACCTCTGAAGAGACAACTAACACAACACCTATACCCCCTATTAGACTATTTTACAGGAACTTCTTTTCCACAGCTCATAAAACGGAGGAAAGGGTCCTGAAAGATATTGTTAATAGAAACGTTATCCCTACAGACAAAAATCAGAGGATACAACTGACGATTTACTATAAAACCAGAAAAACGGCCAGCCTACTCATGAGAAACTCTCCAGACACAAAACAGAACGCTTTAAAAGAGACTAATGTCGTCTATGCCTTCAAATGCCCACTTGGGGACTGTAAGCTCCAAAAAACCCAGTATATAGGCAAGACAACAACATCTCTTTCTAGGCGTTTAACGATGCATAAGCAACAGGGCTCCATTAAGGAACATATAATCTCTTCCCATAACCAAACCATCGCCAGAGAAATCCTAGTAAACAACACAGAAATCATCGATAGATACAGCGATAGCAGGCGGCTTGACGTTTGCGAGGCACTACACATCAAGAAGTCAATACCAGCAATCAACAGCCAATTATTGCACAACTATATTCTACCCACCTCAAGACTCCGCTCCAATATAGAAGCATCAAGAAATATGGACCAATAGGCTTTCTACAAACACTTCTATTCAATACCCATTGTTTCTGTTCTGTCTTGTGTTGATACTTTTAATACCCTATTAATATCCCCTCCTGTTCTGTCTTGTGTTAATGCCACATCACCCTTCCCACCTCACTCAAATGTAGATATAAAATCAGAGATACGTTCTAATCAGTTGTGTATTTGTGAAGTCTTTGAAAATGTAATAAGTTTTACGAAACGCGCCCGTGTCGCGTCAGACTAGAAATAAAAATGAATTTTGGAGAAGTGATTTTTGATTTACCTCCAACAGTGAAGCGTAATGTACGAAAGATTGAGAAAATTCGTGTTAGAATTATTAATCTTACTTTTTCGGTCATATTTAATAATATATATATATATATATATATATATATATATATATATATATATATATATATATATATATATATATATATATATATATATATATATATATATATTTATATACATATATATATATATATATATATATATATATATATATATATATATATATATATATATATATATATATATATATATTTATTTATATATTTATTTATATATATAAATATATATATATATAAATATATATATATATATATATATATATATATATATATATATATATATATATATATATATATATATATATATATATAACTGAAAACTCACACCCCAGAAGTGACTCGAACCCATACTCCCAGGAGACACACAACTGGTATGTACAAGACGCCTTAATCCACTTGACTTTCACGACCGGACAAGTGGATTAAGGCGTCTTGTACATACCAGTTGCGTGGCTCTTGGGAGTATGGGTTCGAGTCACTTCTGGGGTGTGAGTTTTCAGTTACATAATGTCCTGGGGACCATTCAGGCTTGTTCACATTTGTGTTCCTCATGTGTGCCCCAAAGAATGAGGTGATTTGGTAAAATGCTATGCCCAAGATTACTATCCGAGTGCCGGCAGTGGGGTGGTTCAAATAGCCTCGGCTATCACCTCATTTTGTCCGGTCGTGATGGTCAAGTGGATTAAGGCGTCTTGTACATACCAGTTGCGTGGCTCCTGGGAGAATGGGTTCGAGTCACTTCTGGGGTGTGAGTTTTCAGTTGCATATTGTCCTGGGGACCATTCAGGCTTGTTCGCATATATATATATATATATATATATATATATATATATATATATATATATATATATATATATATATATATATATATATATATATATATATATATGTCGTACCTAGTAGCCAAAACGCACTTCTCAGCCTACTATGAAAGGCCCGATTTGCCTAATAAGCCAAGTTTTCATGAATTATTATATTTGCTATAATTTTTTTCTGATGAAATGATAAAGCTACCCATTTCATTATGTATGAGGTAATTTTTTTTCTATTGGAGTTAAAATTAACGTAGATATATGACCGAACCTAACCAACACTACCTAACCTAACCTAACCTATCTTTATAGGTTAGATTAAGTTAGGTAGCCGAAAAAGTAAGGTTAAGTTAGGTTAGGTAGTCGAAAAACAATTAATTCATGAAAACTTGGCTTATTAGGCAAATCGGGCCTTGCATAGTAGGCTGAGAAGTGCGTTCTGGCTACTAGGTACGACATATATATATATATATATATATATATATATATATATATATATATATATATATATATATATATATATATATATATATATATGTCGTACCTAATAGCCAGAACGCACTTCTCAGCCTACTATTCCAGGCCCGATTTGCCTAATAAGCCAAGTTTTCATGAATTAATGTTTTTTCGTCTACCTAACCTACCTAACCTAACCTAACCTAGCATTTTTTGGCTACCTAACCTAACCTTACCTATAAATATAGGTTAGGTTTGGTTAGGTAGGGTTGGTTAGGTTTGGTCATATATCTACGTTAATTTTAACTCCAATAAAAAAAAATTGACCTCATACATAGAGAAAAGGGTTGCTTTATCATTTCATAAGAAAAAAATTATAGTAAATATATTAATTCAGGAAAACTTGGCTTATTAGGCAAATCGGGCCTTGAATAGTAGGCTGAGAAGTGAGTTCTGGCTACTAGGTACGACATATATATATATATATATATATATGTCGTACCTAATAGCCAGAACGCACTTCTCAGCCTACTATTCAAGGCCCGATTTGCCTAATAAGCCAAGTTTTCATGAATTAGTGTTTTTTTGTCTACCTAACCTACCTAACCTAACCTAACCTTGCTTTTTTTGGCTACCTAACCTAACCTTACCTATAAATATAGGTTAGGTTAGGTTAGGTAGGGTTGGTTAGGTTCGGTCATATATCTTCGTTAATTTTAACTCCAATAAAAAAAAATTGACCTCATACATAGAGAAAAGGGTTGCTTTATCATTTCATAAGAAAAACATTATAGTAAATATATTAATTCAGGAAAACTTGGCTTATTAGGCAAATCGGGCCTTGAATAGTAGGCTGAGAAGTGAGTTCTGGCTACTAGGTACGACATATATATATATATATATATATATATATATATATATATATATATATATATATGTCGTACCTAGTAGCCAGAACTCACTTCTCAGCCTACTATTCAAGGCCAGATTTGCCTAATAAGCCAAGTTTTCCTGAATTAATATATTTACTATAATTTTTTTCTTATGAAATGATAAAGCAACCCTTTTCTCTATGTATGAGCTCAATTTTTTTTTATTGGAGTTAAAATTAACGTAGATATATGACCGAACCTAACCAACCCTACCTAACCTAACCTAACCTATATTTATAGGTAAGGTTAGGTTAGGTAGCCAAAAAAAGCTAGGTTAGGTTAGGTTAGGTAGGTTAGGTAGACGAAAAAACATTAATTCATGAAAACTTGGCTTATTAGGCAAATCGGGCCTTGAATAGTAGGCTGAGAAGTGCGTTCTGGCTATTAGGTACGACATATATATATATATATATATATATATATATATATATATATATATATATGTCGTACCTAGTAGCCAGAACGCACTTCTCAGCCTACTATGCAAGGCCCGATTTGCCTAATAAGCCAAGTGTTCCTGAATTAATATATTTTCTCTATTTATTTTCTTATGAAAAATAGAGCTACCCATTTCATAATGTATGAGGTCAATTTTTTTTTATTGGAGTTAAAGTTAACGTAGATATATGACCGAACCTAACCAACCCTACCTAACCTAACCTAACCTATCTTTATAGGTAAGGTTGAGTTAGGTAGCTGAAAAAGATAGGTTAGGTTAGGTTAGGTAGGTTAGGTGGTCAAAAAACAATTAATTCATGAAAACTTGGCTTATTAGGCAAAGCGGCCTTGCATAGTAGGCTGAGAAGTGCGTTCTGGCTACTAGGTACGACATATATATATATATATATATATATATATATATATATATATATATATATATATATATATATATATATATATATATATATATATATATATATATATGTCGTACCTAGTAGCCAGAACTCACTTCTCAGCCTACTATTCAAGGCCCGATTCGCCTAATAAGCCAAGTTTTCCTGAATTAATATATTTACTATAATTTTTTTCTTATGAAATGATAAAGCTACCCTTTTCACTATGTATGAGGTCAATTTTTTTTTATTGGAGTTAAAATTAACGTAGATATATGACCGAACCAAACCAACCCTACCTAACCTAACCTAACCTATATATATAGGTAAGGTTAGGTTAGGTAGCCAAAAAAAGCTAGGTTAGGCTAGGTTAGGTAGACGAAAAAACATTAATTCAAGAAAACTTGGCTTATTAGGCAAATCGGGCCTTGCATAGTAGGCTGAGAAGTGAGTTCTGGCTACTAGGTACGACATATATATATATATATATATATATATATATATATATATATATATATATATATATATATATATATATATATATACATATATATATATATATATATATATATATATATATATATATGTCGTACCTAGTAGCCAGAACTCACTTCTCAGCCTACTATTCAAGGCCCGATTTGCCTAATAAGCCAAGTTTTCCTGAATTAATATATTTACTATAATTTTTTTCTTATGAAATGATAAAGCAACCCTTTTCTCTATGTATGAGGTCAATTTTTTTTTATTGGAGTTAAAATTAACGTAGATATATGACCGAACCTAACCAACCCTACCTAACCTAACCTAACCTATATTTATAGGTAAGGTTAGGTTAGGTAGCCAAAAAAAGCTAGGTTAGGTTAGGTTAGGTAGGTTAGGTAGACGAAAAAACATTAATTCATGAAAACTTGGCTTATTAGGCAAATCGGGCCTTGAATAGTAGGCTGAGAAGTGCGTTCTGGCTATTAGGTACGACATATATATATATATATATATGTCGTACCTAGTAGCCAGAACGCACTTCTCAGCCTACTATGCAAGGCCCGATTTGCCTAATAAGCCAAGTTTTCCTGAATTAATATATTTTCTCAAATTTTTTTCTTATGAAATGATAAAGCTACCTATTTTATTATGTATGAGGTCAATTTTTTTTATTGGAGTTAAAATTAACGTAGATATATGACCGAACCTAACCAACCCTACCTAACCTAACCTAACCTATCTTTATAGGTTAGGTTAGGTTAGGTAGCCGAAAAAGTTAGGTTAGGTTAGGTTAGGTAGGTTTGGTAGTTGAAAAACAATTCATGAAAACTTGGCTTATTAGGCAAATCGGGCCTGGCATAGTAGGCTGAGAAGTGCGTTCTGGCTACTAGGTACGACATATATATATATATATATATATATATATATATATATATATATATATATATATATATATATATATATATATATATATATATATATATATATATATATATATATGTCGTACCTAGTAGCCAGAACTCACTTTTCAGCCTACAATGCAAGGCCCGATTTGCCTAATAAGCCAAGTTTTCATGAATTAATATATTTTCTCTAATTTTTTTCTTATGAAATGATAAAGCAACCCATTTCATTATGTAAGATGTCAATTTTTTTTTATTGGAGTTCAAATTAACGTAGATATATGACCGAACCTAACCAACCCTACCTAACCTAACCTAACCTATCTTTATAGGTTAGGTTAGGTTAGCTAGCCGAAAAAGTTAGGTTAGGTTAGGTTAGGTAGGTTAGGTAGTCGAAAAGCAGTTAATTCATGAAAACTTGGCTTATTAGGCAAATCGGGCCTTGCATAGTAGGCTGAGAAGTGAGTTCTGGCTACTAGGTACGACATATATATATATATATATATATATATATATATATATATATATATATATATATATATATATATATATATATGTCGTACCTAGTAGCCAGAACTCACTTCTCAGCCTACTATTCAAGGCCCGATTCGCCTAATAAGCCAAGTTTTCCTGAATTAATATATTTACTATAATTTTTTTCTTATGAAATGATAAAGCTACCCTTTTCACTATGTATGAGGTCAATTTTTTTTATAGGAGTTAAAATTAACGTAGATATATGACCGAACCTAACCAACCCTACCTAACCTAACCTAACCTATATATATAGGTAAGGTTAGGTTAGGTAGCCAAAAAAAGCTAGGTTAGGCTAGGTTAGGTAGACGAAAAAACATTAATTCAAGAAAACTTGGCTTATTAGGCAAATCGGGCCTTGCATAGTAGGCTGAGAAGTGAGTTCTGGCTACTAGGTACGACATATATATATATATATATATATATATATATATATATATATATATATATATATATATATATATATATATATATATATATATACATATATATATATATATATATATATATATATATATATATATATATATATATATATATATATATATATATGTCGTACCTAGTAGCCAGAACGCACTTCTCGGCCTACTATGCAAGGCCCGATTTGCTTAATAAGCAAAGTTTTCCTGAATTATTATTTTTTCTCTAATTTTTTTCTTATGAAATGATAAAGCTAGCCATTTCATTATGTATGAGGTCAATTTTTTTTATTGGAGTTAAAATTAACGTAGATATAAGATCGAACCTAACCAACCCTACCTAACCTAACCTAACCTATCTTTATTGGTTAGGTAACCGAAAAAGTTAGGTTAGGTTAGGTTAGGTAGGTTAGGTAGTCAAAAAACAATTAATTCATGAAAACTTGGTTTATTAGGCAAATCGGGCCTTGCATAGTAGGCTGAGTAGTGCGTTCTGGCTACTAGGTACGACATATATATATATATATATATATGTCGTACCTAGTAGCCAGAACGCACTTCTCAGCCTACTATGCAAGGCCCGATTTGCCTAATAAGCCAAGTTTTCCTGAATTAATATATTTTCTCAAATTTTTTTCTTATGAAATGATAAAGCTACCTATTTTATTATGTATGAGGTCAATTTTTTTTATTGGAGTTAAAATTAACGTAGATATATGACCGAACCTAACCAACCCTACCTAACCTAACCTAACCTATCTCTATAGGTTAGGTTAGGTTAGGTAGCCGAAAAAGTTAGGTTAGGTTAGGTTAGGTAGGTTAGGTAGTTGAAAAACAATTAATTCATGAAAACTTGGCTTATTAGGCAAATCGGGCCTGGCATAGTAGGCTGAGAAGTGCGTTCTGGCTACTAGGTACGACATATATATATATATATATATATATATATATATATATATATATATATATATATATATATATATATGTCGTACCTAGTAGCCAGAACTCACTTTTCAGCCTACAATGCAAGGCCCGATTTGCCTAATAAGCCAAGTTTTCATGAATTAATATATTTTCTCTAATTTTTTTCTTATGAAATGATAAAGCAACCCATTTCATTATGTAAGATGTCAATTTGTTTTTATTGGAGTTCAAATTAACGTAGATATATGACCGAACCTAACCAACCCTACCTAACCTAACCTAACCTATCTTTATAGGTTAGGTTAGGTTAGCTAGCCGAAAAAGTTAGGTTACGTAAGGTTAGGTAGGTTAGGTAGTCGAAAAGCAGTTAATTCATGAAAACTTGGCTTATTAGGCAAATCGGGCCTTGCATAGTAGGCTGAGAAGTGAGTTCTGGCTACTAGGTACGACATATATATATATATATATATATATATATATATATATATATATATATATATATATATATATATATATATATATGTCGTACCTAGTAGCCAGAACTCACTTTTCAGCCTACTATGCAAGGCCCGATTTGCCTAATAAGCCAAGTATTCGTGAATTAATTGTTTTTCGACTACCTAACCTACCTAACCTTACCTAACCTAACTTTTTCGGCTACCTAACCTAACCTAACCTATAAAGATAGGTTAGGTTAGGTTAGGTAGGGTTGGTTAGGTTCGGTCATATATCTATTTTAATTTTATCTCCAATAAAAAACAATTGACCTCATACATAATGAAATGGGTAGCTTTATCATTTCATAAGAAAAAAAATAGAGAAAGTATATTAATTCAGGAAAACTTGGCTTATTAGGCAAATCGGGCCTTGCATAGTAGGCTGAGAAGTGAGTTCTGGCTACTAGGTACGACATATATATATATATATATATATATATATATATATATATATATATATATATATGTCGTACCTAGTAGCCAGAACGCACTTTTCAGCCTACTATGCAAGGCCCGATTTGCCTAATAAGCCAAGTTTTCCTGAATTAATATATTTTCTCTAATTTTTTTCTTATGAAGTGATGAAGCTACCCATTTCATTATGTATGAGGTCAATTTTTTTTTATTGGAGTTAAAATTAACGTAGATATATGAACGAACCTAACCAACCCTACCTAACCTAACCTAACCTATCTTTATAGGTTAGGTTGGGTTAGGTAGCCGAAAAAGTTAGGTTAGGTTAGGTTAGGTAGGTTAGGTGGTCGAAAAACAATTAATTCATGAAAACTTGGCTTATTAGGCAAATCGGGCCTTGCATAGTAGGCTGAGAAGTGAGTTCTGGCTACTAGGTACGACATATGTTTATATATATATATATATATATATATATATATATATATATATATATATATATATATATATATATATATATGTCGTACCTAATAGCCAGAACGCACTTCTCAGCCTACTATTCAAGGCCCGATTTGCCAAATAAGCCAAGTTTTCATGAATTAATGTTCTTTCGTCTACCTAACCTACCTAACCTAACCTAACCTAGCTTTTTTTGGCTACCTAACCTAACCTTACCTATAAATATAGGTTAGGTTAGGTTAGGTAGGGTTGGTTAGGTTCGGTCATATATCTACGTTAATTTTAACTCCAATAAAAAAAAATTTACCTCATACATAGAGAAAAGGGTTGCTTTATCATTTCATAAGAAAAAAATTATAGTAAATATATTAATTCAGGAAAACTTGGCTTATTAGGCAAATCGGGCCTTGAATAGTAGGCTGAGAAGTGAGTTCTGGCTACTAGGTACGACATATATATATATATATATATGTATATATATATATATATATATATATATATATATATATATATATATATATATATATATATATATATATATATATATATGTTGTACCTAGTAGCCAGAACGTCGTACTCGGCCTGCTATGCAAGGCCCGATTTGCCTAATAAGCCAAGTTTTCCTGAATTAATATATTTTCTCTAATTTTTTTCTTTTGAAATGATAAAGCTACCCATTTCATTATGTATGAGGTCAATTTTTTTTATTGGAGTTAAAATTAACGTAGATATATGACGGAAACTAACCAACCCTACCTAACCTAACCTAACCTATCTTTATAGGTTAGGTTGGGTTAGGTAGCCGAAAAAGTTAGGTTAGGTTAGGTTAGGTAGGTTAGGTGGTCGAAAAACAATTAATTCATGAAAACTTGGCTTATTAGGCAAATCGGGCCTTGCATAGTAGGCTGAGAAGTGAGTTCTGGCTACTAGGTACGACATATGTTTATATATATATATATATATATATATATATATATATATATATATATATATATATATATATATATATATATATATATATATATGTATATATATATATATATATATATATATATATATATATATATATATATATATATATATATATATATATATATATATATATGTTGTACCTAGTAGCCAGAACGTCGTACTCGGCCTGCTATGCAAGGCCCGATTTGCCTAATAAGCCAAGTTTTCCTGAATTAATATATTTTCTCTAATTTTTTTCTTTTGAAATGATAAAGCTACCCATTTCATTATGTATGAGGTCAATTTTTTTTATTGGAGTTAAAATTAACGTAGATATATGACGGAAACTAACCAACCCTACCTAACCTAACCTAACCTATCTTTATAGGTTATGTTAGGTGAGGTAGCCGAAAAAGTTAGGTTAGGTTAGGTTAGGTAGGTTAGGTAGTCGAAAAACAATTAATTCATGAAAACTTGGCTTATTAGGCAAATCGGGCCTTGCATAGTAGGCCGAGAAGTGCGTTCTGGCTACTAGGTACGACATATATATATTGAAGTTTTATGAAAACTTGGCTAATTATGCAAATCAGGCCTTGCATAGTAGGCCGAGAAGTGCGTTCTGGCTACTAGGTACGACATATATATATATATATATATATATATATATATATATATATATATATATATATATATATATATATATATATATATATATATATATATATATATATATATATATGTATATATATATATATGTATATATATATATATGTATATATATATATATATATATATATATATATATATATATATATATATAAATATATATATATATATATATATATATATATATATATATATATATATATATATATATATATGTCGTACCTAGTAGCCAGAACGTACTTCTCAGCCTACTGTGCAAGGCCCGATTTGCCTAATAAGCCAAGTTTTCGTGAATTAATTGTTTTTCGACTACCTAACCTACCTAACCTAACCTAACCTAACTTTTTCAGCTACCTAACCTCACCTAACCTATAAAGATAGGTTAGGTTAGGTTAGGTAGGGTTGATTAGGTTCGATCATATATCTACGTAAATTTTAACACCAATAAAAAAAAATTGACCTCATACATAATGAAATGGGTAGCTTTATCATTTCATAAGAAAAAAATTAAAAAAATATATTAATTCATGAAAACGTGGCTTATTAGGTAAATCGGGCCTTGCATAGCAGGCTGAGAAGTGCGTTCTGGCTACTAGGTACGACATTATATATATATATATATATATATATATATATATATATATATATATATATATATATATATATATATATATATATATATATAAATTTTTTTACATAGGAAGGGAGTACCACCTCTAGCTGGAAGAAGGGGGACCCATAGCCTCTGAGGAAACCACGCATAACGCATTAGAGGGAATGTTTAGATCCCCTCCAATACAGTTTCTGTGTGCTTTTCTCCTACCACCCCCTTCCTTGAATATTTTTTGTGCTTTATTATGCATTTGATGGTTACAAGATATACATGGGTTGATACAAAAATAATAATGCAAAAAGGTGCTTAAAGGTTATGGATCTCTTGAAGAACACAACAATGGGAAACATTGATGAATGTCACAGACGGGTTCGATCATTGTTGCAAGTCAAACACTTCTTCGAATTCCTCTGAAGTTGGACTAGTGCCCAAGACGCAACAGGCATTTCCCCTCTGAATCGCAACACTGAGGCGCTGGAACAAGAAACTTTTTGCTCTCTGGTCTTTTGTAGCGCTGATCAATTTGTCCCCCAATTCCTTCAGGAACTTCAATGCACATTTTCCCCACGAACCGAGGGTCTCCGAGCCGATCGGAACAAAGCTGTAGCAGTGTGCTAGACCTCTGTATTTAATAATTTTCTGCGATTCCCTGAAAGAAGCAGCACCACCGCTTTCACGTGTGCTGTAGTGGAGGTAGGTACTGGCCAGTGTGGCAGCGCACGTATAGTCCCATACCACTTGCTTACCATCCTTCCAAGGTAGCAAGGTGACCCCATCAGGGCGCTTCTGAGGGTCGTTAGGTCTGGATAAGTGTGGTTCTCTTTGTGCCGGGCAGCGGGCTGTGGCGAGGCTCCTCTTGATGATGTCGTTGACTTCTTCATGTCTTGCAATTTTACCCTGTGATTTACGACATACCAGACCATGACGACCATATTGGTCTGCCATCGCAGTTCCGCAGATGCACCTATGTTCGGTGAGGATGGGGGCGGCAAGGCGAAGGGCAACTCCAATGCGGAGAGCGTCATGACTGAGGCGAGTTCCCAGGGCTGCATTGGGCACAGCAAATAAAAAATCCCCGGCGTGGGGTGCTGTTACCGCTAGGAGGCGGGCTTTGTTTTCAGCATCAGCGTTGTCAATCATTGCTGTGACAGTCTTTTCCATTATGGGGCTATCCCAGTGGGCCTGCTTGTGGTCTTTTGGGACTTGTGGTCGGGGTTGAGGGTGTGCAATGGTGTCCCATTGTCTGGCTGCTTCGATGAACGTTTGATCATGAGTTCCCGCTGTCTCTCTCATACGCTCTGGTAGGATCTGCCCTACCAATTCGTTGGCTGCTGTACATGAGGATAAGAATGCTGGAAGTGCTACCTCAGTTGCCTTTCGTATGCCTATCCCTCCAAATCTCACTGGTAGTGTTGCTTGGTCCCACTGACTGTCATCTAAATCTAGGTTGAGCGCCTTCCTGAATATTGACCTGAGGAGCTCATCATATTGATTAAGAAGTGGGTTGCCAAAAGTTGGTGCACACCTTAAGAAGTATGTTAGCCTGGGCAGGGTAAGGCACTTTGTGAGAAGGTAGAGGGCATCGTGGGAGTCCAAGTCCCCAATTCTCTCTTCCATCCTCTTTAGGTCTCTAAACTTTTCGTCAAGGACTGCAGCAATGGCATTGTGGCCCAGAGGTGCTCCGAGTAGTGTGCTGTCGGTAGGTTTAACGACTGAGGCTTCTGGTAGAACTGATTTCACTGCTCTAATGATTACTTCACTAGATGCAATAATTTCGCACTTGGAGGGGCTAAGAACGAGACCCATGGACTCCCCCCGTGTCTTCACCAGCTGTAAGTCTTCTAGCAGGGAATCTTGTGTGCCTGCCAGAGTGCCATCATCCAGGAACCAGATGTTGAGCTCGCTGGACAGTCTGGTTGTAATTTCTCGAACCGCTATGCAAAAGAGGAACGGTGCAAGTGGGTCACCCTGTTGAATTCCCTCTGCTGAGGTGACTTCATGTTTGCCAAACAGGAGGGTTGAGTCTTTGCTGTAGCCTGCTGACACAAACGGGAGAATGCTTGGGCAATGTTCCTGGACTGCAGTGAGGATTGCTTCCCTTTTGACCGAGTTGAAAGCGTTTTTAAAATCTAATTTTACTACTGCCTGGTCTTCAGTAAGAGAGCTAATGTAGGCTCGTGCAGCATGAGCCGCTGCTTCACAGCCTTGGGGGACTCCAAACCCCAGCTGGTTGGGTTGCAGCATGGTGGCTGCTTCCGTTCGGATACTTCTGACAGCAGCCCTTGCAACTAGGCGGCGAAGGGTATTACCAACGGCAATGGGTCTGATTCCTTCCCCCTTCTTTTTGAGGGCACATAGGGATGCACCAAAGAAGAATGGTTTGATTTCATCAGGGATTAACCCGGCGAGGCAGTTGTTGACAAACGTTGTGATTTCTGTCAGGAGCGCTTCTGCAGCTGGGCCAAGAAGAGGGTTCACCATTTCCTTCACATGTTGAGGTCTTACCCCTGTGTAGCCTCCTGTGGAGCCCGGGGGAAATGAAACGATAGCTTTATAAACCTCTGACTCCCGGAGGACGAGAGGTTCCTGATTAGGGGCGAGCCTGACCTGTTGGGGAGGTCCACCTACGGCCCTGACGGGGTGTTTTTCTCTCAGTGCTTGGGCTGTGGTTTCATCCCTGGGCAAAATTTTGTCCTCACTTGTGATTAACCTGAGTGCCCCGACTGTATTGCCCTCTTCAATTTTCTTGCTGACTTGGGTACCTAATTTTCTGTTGTCGCTGATTGTCGTACTTGGTCTGCCTCGGCGGTGTTTGGTGTGTTTGGGGAGGCGGATTAGGTTGTCAGCCCTCGGAAAATCCCTAATTGCTTTATTGACGGATGAGGCCAGTGTCTTGCCTCCTCTGTCTGGTACACCTAAGCATGCATTGCCAAAAAATAACAGATTGTGCCAGGCTTTGATGGTATCAGGTGCAACAAGGTTATTTGACCCTCTGTTGACTTTTGCGATGAGGTCCGTGTATTTCCCTGCAGCAAAAGGGCGAGAGGCCTTTGGGATGTGGGTGAGTGTCCTGGTTGACGTTGCTTTAATTGCCTCTAGCAGGTCGTCTGTTGCAATGTAATCTGTTGCGATTTGTACTGGTGCAACAGGCTCCTGAGTGCTGCCTCCTCCCACGGGAGGCCTCCCTGACCCAGGACAGTCACCATGCTGGCGTATGACTCTGGAGACAGAGTTGATGCTGACGTTGCTCCCACAACCACTGCATGTGCCTCTCCTTTGATTGGCTTCGGGAGGGGTGAGCTGGCTGGTAGCGGCTTCTTCTGCCATCCCCTTAGGTAAAGTGAATGTCACCTTGCACTGGAGTATTTGTCTCTCCCTCCTGGCTGGGGGGGACGAGGTTGTCCCCAATACTATGCGTCATGTCTGGGCAGATGTCTGGGGTGGGTGGGCTCGTGGAGGTGGTGGGTGGGGGTTGGGAGGCTGCGCGCTGGCCCGGTCTGGGAGGGGGGCCGGGGAGGGAAGGCGCGACCACCTGATCGTGGGATATATATATATATATATATGCGAACAAGCCTGAATGGTCCCCAGGACATATGCAACTGAAAACTCACACCCCAGAAGTGACTCGAACCCATACTCCCAGAAGCAACGCAACTGGTATGTACAAGACGCCTTAATCCACTTGACCATCACGACCGGACAAAATGAGGTGATAGCCGAGGCTATTTGAACCACCCCACCGCCGGCACTCGGATAGTTATCTTGGGCATAGCATTTTACCAAATCACCTCATTCTTTGGGGCACACGTGAGGAACACAAATGCGAACAAGCCTGAATGGTCCCCAGGACATATGCAACTGAAAACTCACACCCCAGAAGTGACTCGAACCCATACTCCCAGAAGCAACGCAACTGGTATGTACAAGACGCCTTAATCCACTTGACCATCACGACCGGACAAAATGAGGTGATAGCCGAGGCTATTTGAACCACCCCACCGCCGGCACTCGGATAGTTATCTTGGGCATAGCATTTTACCAAATCACCTCATTCTTTGGGGCACACGTGAGGAACACAAATGCGAACAAGCCTGAATGGTCCCCAGGACATATGCAACTGAAAACTCACACCCCAGAAGTGACTCGAACCCATACTCCCAGAAGCAACGCAACTGGTATGTACAAGACGCCTTAATCCACTTGACCATCACGACCGGACAAAATGAGGTGATAGCCGAGGCTATTTGAACCACCCCACCGCCGGCACTCGGATAGTTATCTTGGGCATAGCATTTTACCAAATCACCTCATTCTTTGGGGCACACGTGAGGAACACAAATGCGAACAAGCCTGAATGGTCCCCAGGACATATGCAACTGAAAACTCACACCCCAGAAGTGACTCGAACCCATACTCCCAGAAGCAACGCAACTGGTATGTACAAGACGCCTTAATCCACTTGACCATCACGACCGGACAAAATGAGGTGATAGCCGAGGCTATTTGAACCACCCCACCGCCGGCACTCGGATAGTTATCTTGGGCATAGCATTTTACCAAATCACCTCATTCTTTGGGGCACACGTGAGGAACACAAATGCGAACAAGCCTGAATGGTCCCCAGGACATATGCAACTGAAAACTCACACCCCAGAAGTGACTCGAACCCATACTCCCAGAAGCAACGCAACTGGTATGTACAAGACGCCTTAATCCACTTGACCATCACGACCGGACAAAATGAGGTGATAGCCGAGGCTATTTGAACCACCCCACCGCCGGCACTCGGATAGTTATCTTGGGCATAGCATTTTACCAAATCACCTCATTCTTTGGGGCACACGTGAGGAACACAAATGCGAACAAGCCTGAATGGTCCCCAGGACATATGCAACTGAAAACTCACACCCCAGAAGTGACTCGAACCCATACTCCCAGAAGCAACGCAACTGGTATGTACAAGACGCCTTAATCCACTTGACCATCACGACCGGACAAAATGAGGTGATAGCCGAGGCTATTTGAACCACCCCACCGCCGGCACTCGGATAGTTATCTTGGGCATAGCATTTTACCAAATCACCTCATTCTTTGGGGCACACGTGAGGAACACAAATGCGAACAAGCCGTTGTGAAAATGCGAAAATGCGTTGCTTCTGGGAGTATGGGTTCGAGTCACTTCTGGGGTGTGAGTTTTCAGTTGCATATGTCCTGGGGACCATTCAGGCTTGTTCGCATTTGTGTTCCTCACGTGTGCGGAACTATAAAACCAGAAAAACGGCCAGCCTACTCATGAGAAACTCTCCAAACACAAAACAGAACGCTTTAAAAGAGACTAACGTCGTCTATGCCTTTAAATGCCCTCTTGGGGACTGTAAGCTCCAAAAAACCCAGTATATAGGCAAGACAACATCTCTTTCTAGGCGTTTAAAGATGCATAAGCAACAGGGCTCCATTAAGGAACATATAATCTCTTCCCACAACCAAACCATAGCCAGAGAAATCCTAGTAAACCACACAGAAATCATCGATACATACAGCAATAGCAGGCGGCTTGACGTTTGCGAGGCACTACACATCAAGAAGTCAACACCAGCAATCAACAGCCAATTATTGCACAACTATATTCTACCCACCTCTAGACTCCGCTCCAATATAGAAGCATCAAGAAATATGGACCAATAGGCTTTCTATAAACACTTCTATTCAATACCCATTGTTTCGTGTTCTGTCTTGTGTAGATGAAATTAATACCCTATTAATACCACCTGTTGTTCTGTCTTGTGTTGATGAAATTAATACCCTATTAATGCCACCTCTTGTTCTGTCTTGTGTTAATGGCACATCACCCCTTCCACCTCACTCAAATGTAGATATAAAATCGGAGATGCGTAAGTTCTATTCAGTTGTGTATTTGTGAACTAAAGTCTTTGAAAATGTAATAAGTTTTACGAAACGCGCTCGTGTCGCGTCAGACTAGAAATAAAAATGAATTTTGGTGAATTGATTTTTGATTTACCTCCAACAGTGAAAAGAAATGTACGAAAGATTGAGAAAATTCGTGTTAGAATTATTAATCTTACTTTTTCGGTCATATTTAATAATATATGTGTACAGGAAAGACTGCTACCAAAATATACTAACATATATATATATATATATATATATATATATATATATATATATATATATATATATATATATATATACATATATATATATATATATATATATATATATATATATATATATATATATATATATATATATATATATATATATATATATATATATGTACATATATTATTAAATATGACCGAAAAAGTAAGATTAATAATTCTAACACGAATTTTCTCAATCTTTCGTACATTACGCTTCACTGTTGGAGGTAAATAAAAAATCACTTCTCCAAAATTCATTTTTATTTCTAGTCTGACGCGACACGGGCGCGTTTCGTAAAACTTATTACATTTTCAAAGACTTCACAAATACACAACTGATTAGAACGTATCTCTGATTTTATATCTACATTTGAGTGAGGTGGGAGGGGTGATGTGGCATTAACACAAGACAGAACAAGAGGGGATATTAATAGGGTATTAAAAGTATCAACACAAGACAGAACAGAAACAATGGGTATTGAATAGAAGTGTTTGTAGAAAGTCTATTGGTCCATATTTCTTGATGCTTCTATATTGGAGTGGAGTCTTGAGGTGGGTAGAATATAGTTGTGCAATAATTGGCTGTTGATTGCTGGTGTTGACTTCTTGATGTGTAGTGCCTCGCAAACGTCAAGCCGCCTGCTATCGCTGTATCTATCGATGATTTCTGTGTTGTTTACTAGGATTTCTCTGGCGATGGTTTGGTTATGGGAAGAGATTATATGTTCCTTAATGGAGCCCTGTTGCTTATGCATCGTTAAACGCCTAGAAAGAGATGTTGTTGTCTTGCCTATATACTGGGTTTTTTGGAGCTTACAGTCCCCAAGTGGGCATTTGAAGGCATAGACGACATTAGTCTCTTTTAAAGCGTTCTGTTTTGTGTCTGGAGAGTTTCTCATGAGTAGGCTGGCCGTTTTTCTGGTTTTATAGTAAATCGTCAGTTGTATCCTCTGATTTTTGTCTGTAGGGATAATGTTTCTATTAACAATATCTTTCAGGACCCTTTCCTCCATTTTATGAGCTGTGGAAAAGAAGTTCCTGTAGACTGCTACCAAAATATACTAATATTAAAGTGCACGACCCAGCAGCAAGGAATCAAGCCTTCACGATAAAATATCGCCAGGATCTGATTCGTGATCAGATATACAAGGCAGAGAATGAAATCAAAGACAACAAAACGCAACTACTTCATGCTACAAACGAGTGGAGAAATAGCAACATCGACCATAGTATCCGTACCCGCATTGAACAACACCTCGACATCCTCACAGACCAACATCACCTCAGCACTGAAACAAGGATTATCAAGAAACTAACAACATTATATGGAGGACCTATGGCAATTCCACGACCAAGAGATGGCTTCCTGAACCTTGCAGGAATTAACCTCACTGAGGACCAAGTCACTCTCCTAAATCTGGGCATAAACTGTCATGTTATGTCCAGACCGAGTGAAATGGCCCGGAAAGTAGAGTTGGAAATTCTGTTGGACGACATATTCGACCTCGAGACACAAAAGAAGGTCACTACCAAAGATACCTTACAAGCAGAACTTATTGCAGAAGGAGGAAAGAATCGAGGCAACTACAGAAGCACCATACTGTCCCCCGAGCTTAAAGCGGCAGCTAAAAGCCTTCGTGAGAACAAGGAGATAGTTGTCAGGAGAGGTGACAAGTCGCCAATATATGTAATTCTTAAAAAAGACGAATATCTGGCGAAAATGAACATCATACTCTCTGACCAAACTAAGTTCCAAAGGGTAACGAAGGACACTACAGCCGAATTAAAAGCAAAGGTCAACAAACTGATCGAAACTGTGAACGCCAAGAAATCCGGACTCCACCTGCCAAAGATCATTGGGGAATATAAACCTGGATATGCGTAAGGAAATGTCAAGACGCACAAGCCTGGAAACCCACTTCGGCCAATCATTAGCCAGATACCCACACCCACGTCCAGACTGGCAAAGCGACTCAACGGCCTGCTGAATCCTTATGTTCCTTGCGCCTTCAGCCTGAAGTCTCCAAAGGAATTTGTGGACTTACTGCGGGGCACACGGGCCACAGGGATAAGAGCCTCGTTGGACGTGGAATCGCTGTTTACCAACGTACCTGTGGACGAGACAATCGGAATGATAGCCGACAGAGTGTATCGTGATCCAGCCTGTACTTCTCTTGACATGCCAGAAAGTATTCTGAGGAAACTACTCCAAGCTTGTACTAAAGAGGCACCCTTCTTGAGCCCGGATGGGCACATGTATAAGCAAGTAGATGGGGTCGCCATGGGTTCTCCCCTAGGTGTCCTGTTTGCAAACTTCTACATGGGTACCATCGAGCAAAAAGTCTTAGTCGACATGAACTTGAAACCGGCCATATACTGCAGGTATGTTGACGACATTTTTACACAGGTACCTGATGTCAGACATCTGCAGGAGCTGAAGGAGGCATTTGAGCAGAGTTCCGTGCTGCGTTTCACTTACGAGACGGAAAAGGATGGGAAGCTGCCTTTTCTAGATGTAACAGTCATGGAAAAGGGCGGAGGTTTCCACACTGCAGTCTACACTAAGGAAACAAACATAGGAATGTGCCTAAATGCCAACAGCGACTGCCCTGACAGGTACAAGAGGAGTGTTGTTAACGCATACGTCGACCGTGCTCTCAGCCACAGCTCAGAATGGAAGCAAGTCGACGAAGAACTCTGTAGGGTAAGGCAGGTCCTAGTCAATAACGGCTTCTCCAATGGTTTCATCGAAGACATCATAAGAAGGAAAGTGAAAAGCCATGCAACCTCTGAAGAGACAACTAACACAACACCTATACCCCCTATTAGACTATTTTACAGGAACTTCTTTTCCACAGCTCATAAAACGGAGGAATGGGTCCTGAAAGATATTGTTAATAGAAACGTTATCCCTACAGACAAAAATCAGAGGATACAACTGACGATTTACTATAAAACCAGAAAAACGGCCAGCCTACTCATGAGAAACTCTCCAGACACAAAACAGAACGCTTTAAAAGAGACTAATGTCGTCTATGCCTTCAAATGCCCACTTGGGGACTGTAAGCTCCAAAAAACCCAGTATATAGGCAAGACAACAACATCTCTTTCTAGGCGTTTAACGATGCATAAGCAACAGGGCTCCATTAAGGAACATATAATCTCTTCCCATAACCAAACCATCGCCAGAGAAATCCTAGTAAACAACACAGAAATCATCGATAGATACAGCGATAGCAGGCGGCTTGACGTTTGCGAGGCACTACACATCAAGAAGTCAACACCAGCAATCAACAGCCAATTATTGCACAACTATATTCTACCCACCTCAAGACTCCGCTCCAATATAGAAGCATCAAGAAATATGGACCAATAGGCTTTCTACAAACACTTCTATTCAATACCCATTGTTTCTGTTCTTTCTTGTGTTGATACTTTTAATACCCTATTAATATCCCCTCTTGTTCTGTCTTGTGTTAATGCCACATCACCCCTCCCACCTCACTCAAATGTAGATATAAAATCAGAGATACGTTCTAATCAGTTGTGTATTTGTGAAGTCTTTGAAAATGTAATAAGTTTTACGAAACGCGCCCGTGTCGCGTCAGACTAGAAATAAAAATGAATTTTGGAGAAGTGATTTTTATATTTACCTCCAACAGTGAAGCGTAATGTACGAAAGATTGAGAAAATTCGTGTTAGAATTATTAATCTTACTTTTTCGGTCATATTTAATAATATATGTCTACAGGAAAGACTGCTACCAAAATATACTAATATATATATACATATATATGCGAACAAGCCTGAATGGTCCCCAGGACAATATGCAACTGAAAACTCACACCCCAGAAGTGACTCGAACCCATACTCCCAGGAGCCACGCAACTGGTATGTACAAGACGCCTTAATCCACTTGACCATCACGACCATTATGTCCGGTCGTGATGGTCAAGTGGATTAAGGCGTCTTGTACATACCAGTTGCGTGGCTCCTGGGAGTATGGGTTCGAGTCACTTCTGGGGTGTGAGTTTTCAGTTATACATATATATATATACATATATATATATATATATACATATATATATATATATATATATATATATATATATATATATATATATATATATATATATATATATATATATATATATATATATATATATATATATATATATGTGTGTGTGTGTGTATATCACGAAAATAAACACGTGATTAAAAATGTGACAATGTCAGACCACAGAGGAAAAATGAAACAGGAATTTCCTTAAGTACTTTCGTATATTAATACATCTTCAGAAGGAGTCATCTTCACTCCTTCTGAAGATGTATTAATATACGAAAATACTTAAGGAAATTCCTGTTTCATTTTTTCCTCCGTGGTCTGACATTGTCATATATCTACGTTAATATATATATATATATATATATATATATATATATATATATATATATATATATATATATATATATATATATATGTCGTACCTAGTAGCCAGAATGCACTTCTCGGCCTACTATGCAAGGCCCGATTTGCCTAATAAGCCATGTTTTCCTAGATTAATAAATTTTCTCTAATTTTTTTCTTATGAAATGATAAAGCTACCTATTTCATTATGTATGAGGTCAATTTTTTTTTATTGGAGTTAAAATTAACGTAGATATATGACAGAACCTAACCAGCCCTACCTAACCTAACCTAACCTATCTTTATAGGTTAGGTTAGGTTAGGTAGCCGAAAAAGTTAGGTTAGGTTAGGTTAGGTAGGTTAGGTAGTCGAAAAACAATTAATTCATGAAAACTTGGCTTATTAGGCAAATTGGGCCTTGCATAGTAGGCTGGGAAGTGCGTTCTGGCTACTAGGTACGACATATATATATATATATATATATGTCGTACCTAGTAGCCAGAACTCACTTCTCAGCCTACTATGCACGGCCCGATTTGCCTAATAAGCCAAGTTTTCATGAATTAATTGTTTTTCGACTACCTAACCTACCTAACCTAACCTAACCTAACTTTCTCTACTACCTAACCTAACCTAACCTATAAAGATAGGTTAGGTTAGGTTAGGTAGGGTTGGTTAGGTTCGGTCATATATCTACGTTAATTTTAACTCCAATAAAAAAACATTGACCTCTTACATAATGAAATGGGTAGCTTTATCATTTCATAAGAAAAAAATTATAGAAAATATATTAATTCAGAAAAACTTGGCTTATTAGGCAAATTTGGCCTTGCATAGTAGGCTGAGAAGTGCGTTCTGGCTACTAGGTACGACATATATATATATATATATATATATATATATATATATATATATATATATATATATATATATATATATATATATATATATATATATATATATATATATAAATATATATATATATATATATATATATATATATATATATATATATATATATATATATATATATATATATGTGAGTGAGAGTGTGTGTGTGTATTTACCCACCAAGGAAAGCCACACCCTCAGGGGTGTGGCTTTCTACACATAGAACATGAGCATGCCAGAGATTGAATAATGTACACAGTAAATACTTAGCTTGAACAAGACACAGAAATAAGGAAACGAGGAGGAAGGGTAGGAGGGTCCTGTCCTCACCACGCTAGCTCAGAGAAGATGGAGTCTCAGTCTCCTTCCCCCCAGCTGGCTCGCTGCCGGCAGATTGCTCAACTAATCGTACTGCAGCCCCATACCAAGTTTACTCAGGTTTACTTTACAAATGATTATAGTATTAGTAAACATAGTTGGTGCCTATGTTATTATTTAATAATCAACCCCCCAGCTCAGTCTTTAAATGCTCTTTGAGAAACAAGAATAGTCTTACGTCTGGCAGGGAAGATACAAACAAAGACACATCGAGTTGCGTTTTGCTACTCTAACGTAGCTTATTTTTTTTTTTTTTTTTTTTTTTTTTTTTTTTTTTTTTTTTTTTTTTTTTTTTTGAGATATATACAAGAGTTGTTACATTCTTGTACAGCCACTAGTACGCGTAGCGTTTCGGGCAAGTCCTTAATCCTATGGTCCCTGGAATACGATCCCCTGCCGCGAAGAATTGTTTTTTCATCCAAGTACACATTTTACTGTTGCGTTAAACAGAGGCTACAGTTAAGGAATTGCGCCCAGTAAATCCTCCCCGGCCAGGATACGAACCCATGACATAGCGCTCGCGGAACGCCAGGCGAGTGTCTTACCACTACACCACGGAGACTGCTTTAGTTCAATTTTGACCTCTGGTTTCCACTGAAGTACCCAGGGTCGTAACGCTCCTCCCCCCTTCAGAGAAAAAATAAATGTGACTACTAGAATAGTAGTCATATTTTTTTTCTAAGAGTATACAGAGAATAAAAAGAAAAAACATATGACAAAAAAAAAACAATCAAAAACAACAATTTCTCTGCAAGAAAAATACAAAGGAAGTCTCTGTAAAAAAAAAAAAACATACACAAAAAAAACAGGGAAGTATATAATTTGGACACGGAATATTTAATGTCACAGGAGAACCTAAAAAAAAAATAACTAAAGCATGACAGTTGGTACATGGCTTCCTGTGGCCTAGATGAATGTTATTCAGGCAACCGGGACAGAGCGTCGGCTATCACGTTGAGCCTGCTCGATAGGTGGGTAATAGAAAGATTGAAGTCCTGTTGGTACAATGCCCACCTGAGGATGCGTTTATTCTTACCCTTCATCTGAGTCAGGAAGACTAGTGGGTTATGGTCCGTGTACACTTCCACTATATTACCTGTGAGGTAAACTTCGAACTTTTTACATGTTAACACTAGCGCCAACACCTCTTTTTCTACCACTGAATAATTGCGTTGCGCCTTGTCGATTTTCACAGAGTAATAATATACTGGGTGTTCCACCTGATCATCCCCAGTTTGCAACAACACTGTACCAGCACCCGAGTCAGACGCGTCAACATGAATTTTAAACGGTCAGTCAAACCTTGGACTAGCAAGCACTGGGGTGGAAGCTAAGATCAATTTCAAATATTTAAATGCCTCTGCACAGTCTGATGACCACTTAAATTTGACGGCCTTCCGCAACAAGTCTGTGAGAGGAGTGGCAACACTGGAAAAGTTCTGACAAAAGCGTCGATAGTATGCACACATACCAATAAATCTTTGAACGTCCTTTTTAGACTTTAGCACTGGATAGTCCAGAGTGGCTCTGATTTTATCTTGTCGAAGTAACACTTTTCCTTGGCCCACTTCATAACCAAGGAACGTCACTACCTTGGCCAAAATGACACTTTTTAGCATTTAAGGTAAGATTTGCCTTTTTCAAGATTGCGAACAACTGGCGTAACCTAGCTATGTGGTCAGCCCAATTACTGTCAAAGAGCACGATATCATCTAAATACGCCCGACAATTTGTCACATTAGCGAGCAAAGAGTTCATGAGTCTCTGGAACGTGGCAGGGGCATTACGCAAGCCGAACGGTAACACTTGATACTCAAAAACCCCCTCGGGTGTCACGAATGCAGTTAGTTGTTTAGCACGTTCAGTGAGTGGCATTTGATAATACCCCCTCGAGAGGTCGAATTTCGAGACGTATTTGGCGTTTCCCAGCTCGTCGATGCAGTCCTCGAGGAGGGGCAGCGGGTAGGCATCCACAATGGTCACCTTGTTGAGCTGCCGATAGTCGGTGCATAATCGCCAGGAGCCGTCTGGTTTGGGGACGAAAAGGCAGGGCGAGCACCAAGAGCCCTGGCTCGGCCGGATGAGGCCGTGCTGGAGCAAGAAGTCGACCTCCTTCCGTACGATGGTCTTCTTTTCTGGACTCATCTGATAGGGATGAAGGCGAATGGGGGTCTAGTCCGTCAACTTGACATCATGGCAAATGGCATCAGTCTGGGTCGGGACCTCCCCGAACAGACTGGAGAATTCATCAAGCAACGACTGCACCTCTTCACGTTGGGCCATCTGCTGGAACTTCTTCAGCCGATTTACATGTACGAGCATTACCCGGTTACGTTTGTCAGAGTGCCTCACTTTGTACGTGAGGTCTCCAGTCTTTTCTGTCACAATGTAGGGGCCTTCGTACTTGTGGGACATCGTGTTCCCTAGTCGAGGCTTTAATACCAGGACAGGGTCGCCAGGCTGAAATACCCGTAACTTAGCTTTAGCATCATTTCGGTCTTTCATCTTTTCTTGGGCCTTCCCAAGATACTTTAGTGCAGCCACCTTGCAGTCCTTGAGTCTCTGGTGGTGTTGCGCAAAGAAAGCCGACCCTTCGGTTAACGTTACGTTCCCTAACAGATTCTCCTGTAACATTTGCAAGGGTCCATGCACTTAATGGCCAAAGACTAACTCAAAAGGAGAACAACCCAGTGAACTTTGTAATCCCTCTCTAGCCGCAAACAAAACATATGGTAAATTCTCATCCCAGAAGGTGTGGGAACTCTCGCACGATGTCTTCAACATCTGCTTCAGAGTTAGATGGAAACGTTCAATTACCCCCTGACTCTGTGGATGGTATGGGCTGGAAACCTTATGAGTTATTCCATGGTCCTTACAAAATTGCTCAAAAATATCAGACTTAAAGTTAGTACCATTGTCAGTTTGCACGAACCGAGGCAGTCCAAAAGTGGAAAAAAATCGCAACATACGAGCAACAACAGTTTTTCCTCGGATGTTCCTTACAGCAAAAGCCTCTGGGTAACGAGTAGTGATACACATCATCGTGATTAGGTAAATATTACCAGACTTAGTTCTAGGTAATGGTCCAACACAGTCCATTACCACATGAGAAAATGGTTCCTCTGGCATGACAATAGGCCTTAGAGGAGCTTTAGGTGGAGTCTGGTTTGGTTTCCCAACCAGTTGACAAACAATACACGCATTACAAAATTTTGCCACATTGCTTTTCAGCTTGGGCCAGAAAAAATACTTTAAAATTTTGTGATACGTAATATTAATACCTTGATGTCCCCCCATAGGATCATCATGAGCAGCTGCCAAAACTCTTTCTCTATAGCAGGTCGGCAACATAACCTGGTGGACTACCTCCCACTCATTTGACAAGGAAGCACTCTGTGGTCTCCATTTTCCCATCAAAATCCGATCATTGTAGAAGTACCCAGTTGCTGCGTCTACAATTTCCTCCATAGAGACGGCTGTCTCATGACAATCTGCAAGAGTGGGGTCAGCTTTTTGTAACTCACTCAAAGAGGCATCTAGGCCTTGGTCAGATGCTATTGGCCGAGGCTCAACAGTGTTCTCCTCCACCTCCCCACTACTCTCGGTAGATGGCGGTGGCAGGCTCTCCACAATGTCCTCGGCCACGTCATCGAGTCGGGCCATGAATGTGTCCGCGAGGTCCACTTGGTTTTCACCACTCGGAAAGTTCCTCGTGTCCTCAGGATTTACCACCTTGGCAAGCACAGGGCTGCCCTTACATTTAAGTCCCATAGATCTGGTCACCACGCACGCAGGGTACACAACATTATCCTCTGCAGCGGGTGAATCCAGGCAAACCTTAGGGGTAGGCAACATAAAAGGCAGTCTGGAGTCCCCTACCTTATCCCCTGCTAAATCATTACCAACTATTACATCAACATTAGGGAAAGGTAGGTATGAAGTGACTCCAACTGTACAAACACCCTTGTGGAAATCAGATTCCAGGGTAACTTTATGGAGGGGTACTGCTCGAGTATCACTAGTGACACCCTCGACCAGTACCACCTCTCCAGTGTCGAGAGTGTTGGCACCTTGCAACGCACTCTCTAAAATTAAAGTTTGGATGGCACCGGTGTCTCGGAAGATCACCACGTCCTTCCAGGAAGAACCCTCAGACAAAAGTAGTCTCCCTTTCGATAAGAATGGGGTAAGCAAGTCCAACCACTGTGGATTGGAGGTCTTACTCCCTAACCCTTCCGAAGGCCTCAAGCCCTGTGTCACAACTAGAGCATTGGGTCTTTTTTCCAGGTACAGTTGCCAACAATGGCTAATAGTATGGTTTGGAAGTTTACAGTGACCACAAAAACGTCGGGGAGAAAAGACATTACTAACAGAATTATCCTTCGGTTCACCCTTAGGTACCGTGGGGCTAGACACTTTAACAGGGTTAGTTATGTCTGAAACAGAAGGTGCATTAGTTAAAGGGTTAGAATGAGCTGGTCTGGACTGGCTGTGGGTATAGGTTTTGCTACTCTGTGGGGTATAATTATTTTTATTGGGCCTTTTACCCGCCAATTGGTAGTTTTCTGCCAACTTGGCCAACTCCCCTATTTTAGAATTTACCTCTACCCTTCCTCTTATATACTGAGCTACAATATCTGGCATACTATCTATAAACTGTTCTATTAACATAGTATTCTTAAGTGCCTCGTATGTTTTGGCTTTAGCTGAGCGAATCCATTTATCAAACAATCTAATTTGATCATTAGCAAATTCAGTGAGCAGTTGGTTGTGGGTAGGCCTAAGGTTGCGATAAGCTTGGCGGTGAGCTTCAGGAGTAATTTCATATGCCCGCAAAATACGTTCCCTGACTTGATCATATTCAAAACACTCGTCGTCAGGCATGTTTATAAAAATATCTTGTGCTTTACCCCTAAGTCTTCCCTGTAGGATTTTCACCGACTCTTCCTTTAGCCAGTTCATGGACATGGCCAATCTCTGAAAATGGTTGAAAAACCTTTCTGGGTCCGACTCGGAAAATTCAGGCAAATTATGCTTTTTCTCATAATGCCTGGGGTTTGAATCCCCAGCAGGTGGAGGTCCAGTGGCATTCGCTCTAATTCTAGCCTCCTCGGTTTTGAGTCTTTGCTCCTCTAATTTTATTCTTGCTAACTCTAAGAGCTAACTCTCTATCCCTATGAGCTGCACTTTCTGCTTGGCTAGGCTGGCATAAAGGTGTATCACTTTCCAATAGTTCTTGATCAATACAATGTTGTAATATTTCATTCACTAAAGTCCACTTTTTATCCACGTCATTTAATTCTAGGTCAAATTCCTTGCCTAACAATACTAAATTAGACTTGGTAAGTTTCTTTATCTCTACCACTGAAGGCTCCCTTGCCAGTCTCTGCATTTCAGATGACATCGCTAATAATTTTAGCTCCCAGCCAAAGAAAAAAATTAAAAATAAAAATTGAAAAAAAAAAAAAATTTGCACGGCCCCTAACACAAGGCCACACTAACCTTATTCGTGAAGGGATCCAGCTGGGTGTCCAGTCAGTGCAAGAATGTCCTCTGCTAGCTGAGCTGGACCCTAGGCTAGCACACAACCGTTCTGCGGAAAACAAAAAATTTTAGTTTTGGCACTCAAGAATCTAATTGTTTACAATTATAAAGTTCCTCCCAGACAGGCCAACCACTTGTTATATAAAATGGTGGGCTTGCTATGGGGAAACTGGTACTATTCAGGGGTAAGGTCAGTCAGAATAAAGAGGTATCTATTTGGGAAGATCAGTAAGGCCCGGCCCCCATGGAAACTAGAAGTAGTGCTGACTACTTGGCTACACAACAAGGTCAGTCTAGGGAATGATCAAGATCTCCTACACAGGAAGAACGATACTCTTATAATTCATGTACTTATTTATTAACCCCTTAACAGCCCCCCATATACATTCACACCAATAACAATAATAATAATAACTTTATCACACTACCTTACATTAAAAGCCTTGGTCCACATAGGCAGGATACAAGGTTTTACACTGAACACAAGCTAGGGTAAAGCTCTACTATTGAATAACTTGAAGTTAGAGTCAGCTTAGGGTAGGGGGACCATGTGGTTCCAATGGAACCCCCTTTAGAATAACTAGTAATATAAACTCTAAAAACACCTACTACACACAGAGTATACTACTTTACACATAGAACATGAGCATGCCAGAGATTGAATAATATACACAGTATATACTTAGCTTGAACAAGACACAGAAATAAGGAAACGAGGAGGAAGGGTAGGAGGGTCCTGTCCACACCACGCTAGCTCAGAGAAGATGGAGTCTCAATCTCCTTCCCCCCAGCTGGCTCGCTGCCGGCAGATTGCTCAACTAATCGTACCGCAGCCCTATACCAAGTTTACTCAGGTTTACTTTACAAATGATTATAGTATTAGTAAACATAGTTGGTGCCTATGTTATTATTTAATAATCAACCCCTCAGCTCAGTCTTTAAATGCTCTTTGAGAAACAAGAATAGTCTTACGTCTGGCAGGGAAGATACAAACAAAGACACATCGAGTTGCGTTTTGCTACTCTAACGTAGCTTATTTAGTTCAATTTTGACCTCTGGTTTCCACTGAAGAACCCAGGGTCGTAACAGGTGGTTTCACAGGATCAATTCAAAAATTGTATAAGGCTGCCAGACTTAAAGACCCCAACGTCACTATTGCAGATGTGAAGGAATTTCTTCATGGAGAGCGATCTTATACCTTACATAGGAGAAATTTAGTTAGGTTCCTCCGACGGAAAATATTAGCTCCTAAGCCTCGTACCATAATTGCCTGGGACCTAGGGGACTTTTGTAGTTTACAAAAATACAAAAATGGTGTTAAATATATTTTAATTTGTGTCGATGTTTATTCCCGCCTAATGCAGACTCAAACTTTAAAAACAAAAAATTCGAGTGATGTGTTAGTCGCTCTAAAGAAGATATTAGAGGAAACGCCTCAGTTTCTCGGTGTAAGGCGGATATTCACTGACCGAGGTAGAGAATTTTACAACAAGTCAATTCAAAATTATTTTATTAAGAAAAATATTAAATTATATAGTGTATTTTCGGAAATGAAATCTAGCATAGTGGAGCGTGCCATCAAAACTTTAAAACATAAGCTGTATCATTATATGACCCAAGCTAATTCATTAAAATACATCCACATCCTCCCAAAAGTCGTGGACGTGTACAACCACACATTTCACAGGATACTAAAAAATACTCCTCATGTTATTCATAAGTTGAAAAATATTGAAGATATACGAAGACAGTTTAAGGTCATGTATTTAAACAATGACTCCCCCATAACTTCCATCAGTCCACGGCTGCACCTTGGACAGCATGTGCGATTGCAAAGCATAGGAATATATTTCACAAAGGCTTTTGGCTCCAAAATACACAAGAAATATTTCTAGTGTCACATATTGACAGAACACATCCAATCCCAACATATAAAATCAAAGATTTAAACAACGAGCCGGTCAATGGCATGTTTTATGAGCAAGAATTGATCCCAGCATCCCTTCCAGACTATTTTCCTATAACGATATTACAGTCTAGGAAAACATCGAAAGGACACAGAGAATATTTCGTCAAGTGGAGAGGGTACCCAGATTCTAGCAATTGCTTGATTAAAGCTCAAGACATCGTCAAATTTTACAAAAAATGACAGTTCATCAGGACTCTCTCGTAGAGAAACATCATCAATTGTTATTTTTATTAAACAATTTATCACCCAAGAAGCGGAATAAACTAATCAAGGCTTTAAAACGGCAGGAAATTGAATCAATTTGTGAAATTTTTGCCAATTTTCTGAAACGAAACATCCCGGTTCAACCGCAGATAATTAATGGCTTACAGAGGTATCAGAATGACATTCGTTCTGTAGCACGTAAGAAAACTCCATTGTACAAGAAGAAGAATATTCTAACCTCTAGGCAAGGTGGGGCTATATTGGCGGCTCTGCTACCTTTGGCTGTATCGTTAATTTCCTCCCTAATAAGGTAATTATGTAAATAAGTAACGAGAGAAAAAATGGTGAAAGAATATTGTTTGGTACCACGAATCATAGCCGAAAAATATTTATTTAATAAAAACAAGAACATACCATCACCTCTTAATGCGGTGGGTCTGCCCTCTCCCAGCGGTGATGATGGTGAAAGTAAGTCCTTCTCTTTAAAAAATGAAAGCAATTCAAGTAATAATGTTGGCGGTAGCTGTAACCACTCCGCCTGTGACTCTGGCGATGGTGATGGGGGAGTGGGGGAAGTGGACACTCCCTCCTCCAGTCCGACAAACACAGCTTGTGGGCGGTGTTGCCACGGTAGCTCCTGCGATCCTTATAACTCCTCCAGATGGGCGGGGCTGGTCAGACAACCATTAAATGTCATTGAGCCCGACGCCCGGACGCTGCTCTTTAAAAAAAAAAAAACGCAGGCCAGCCAGTGCGACCATCGCCTTTCTTAAAAAAAACAAATAAAAAAGGGAACATTCCATTCTACCAGCCGAAATATGGCTAATTGTTGCTGGTCACACTCCTCATAAAGCCACCATCATGACCCAAAATCCAAGTCTGGACAACTTAATAAATGTGAATTTTAAAATTGAGGAAATTCCACATGTCAAAACATTATTGAACATGTTTGAACAAAACAGCTAACAGGTGATATGGGATAGCCGTGGAAATTTATTAAAGCCTGTGCAAAATTTAAATATTTTAGATATAATTAAAACTTTAGCCTTTACTAAAGGATAATTTAGGACAACTGACAAGGAGGATGTAAGAATTTTACTGAAGGTGGCTGGCATTGACCCGACCTTCATACGTAATTATCGCGCCAGATCACAGTTAAAAGGGGGGACAGGTATCCATAGGAGACCCCATTGGGAGCCGTATTGAAGACCTATATGAACCACATCTTAAACACCACCATATTCAGTTGTGTATGCACCATGGAGCAAGCTTCTAGACCCACTCCTCCTCCACCTGCAGAAGACAAATCTCCCCTATTAAAGAAGTTGGTTGCTACACAGCGGTACCACAAGTATGTCGAACACAAATGTAGATTGATATATGCATTGTGGCATTGTTATGACCGTCTTGTGTTGAGTGCCCCTCCAGAACGGGTTTTTAAGTCATTTGGAGAAACGGTGAAACGTTATGAAGAATATTCATCCCAGGAAATCCAGACGGAGATATGGCAAATGGAAAAATTAACCTTCCAACATCGAGACCAGATTACAGCCTTCGAGTCTGGGCGGAGTGTCTATGGGCTTATAAGGTGAGGAAGGTGGCTTCTACCCCACACCCCTACATCCCTCTCCCTCCAGGTGGGGACACAGGTGTATTTAAAGGTCCCCCACCATCGCTCCTGGTCACTATAGTTGTTGTCGACACGCTCCTGACAGCCGGCCTTCGCCATGTCGTTATCATCCATCAAGACAATAAACGACGACATCACCGACACCCACGCGTTTGGTGTTGGTGATGTAATAGTGTACGACCTGCTCGCCACCGTTGTGCGTCCCTATGGACTGGCAAGTGTAATATGGAAGTCTTATAACTATGCCCGTGTGGAACGTGTTGGTCTGACTAATGTCAACAGGGCCACAATACGTTATCGGTCTACCCCAGGGGACACTGAAGTGAAGATAGCCCCTTACCCCTCCGATGGTCAAGATATTGTCGAAGAACCAGTACTCTTCTTCCGCCCCACCATAATGGTGCTAATTTCTGCATTCGGTGCAGGAGCACCCTTCGAGTCCAACCCTATAGCTCAGGAGCAAATACAGTCTTCCGCCGACACTCACTACATCACCAACCTCACCCTGGATACGGCCAAGAACAGGCTTTTTTGGCTCAAAACTGCCTTAACAAAAGTGGGCAATCTAATGGTGAGAACCCCCACCATATTTCGACTGGTGGTTCCCCATGGCTTAGGGGCTTCCCGTGATGGTATGGACAACTGGCACAAGGACATCGGACCCATGCTGATCTCACTTCATCACGAACTGAGCAAGCATAACAAGGAGCTTGTAATCCTCAAACGTCCCACTGCTGTTACCCCATCAATGGTACCCCTCCCGATCGATGATCCCAGAGGAGAGGGTGATAGTAAAACTATCATCCTAGATGCTGTGGTGGGGGAGGGTGCCACCACCCCAGGAAGCTCTTCTCGTTCTACACCACCAGCACCACCAGCTACCCGCAGGAAGAAGAGACATCTACAAGAGTGCTCATCCAGCACCACCTCCCCACCTCCACCCACAACATCTATTACAGCCAAACGACGGATCGAAACCACTATCGACTTCGAACCCCACACAAATCATCGTATCGACACCATCCTCGATGGAGAGTCACAGGAAATATTCCTGTTATCCTCCCACCAAAAAAACAATGAAAGCTGTAACCACCCCCCCCCCCCCAGAAAAGAAGAGGTGGCAACACCACCACCAACAGTAACAGCAGCAGTGACGACAGCAGCAGTACCACCATCTACAGCAGCTCCAGCGGTGGTGACAGAGCCAGCAGCAGCAGCAGCACCAACAACGGTGGCAGTTGCGTAAGCGGTACCAACAGTTCCAGCAGCGGTGGCAGCAGCAGCAGCAGCACCAACAGCAGCTGTTCTTTATATGTAATTTGTTGTGGGAATAATTCCCCTGTTGTACTTCTTTAAAACTAATATTTCCTTTGTAGTTTAATAAAATAAAATATAAGTAATGTTGTTTTATTTCCCCATCATACAAAAACCCCTCTCCCATATATTCCCCAATCAGTACATAAGTGAACAATGGCCGAGGAACATTACATATATCTTACTAGTCTTGACCAAGAAGATATATACAACAACACAAGTTCAGCATTTACAAACACCATCCCCACGCTACATTTAAACCCTTCCATTAAACATGAAGTGGCTTTAGTCAACATACTCCTACCCAGACGAATTAATGCTATCATCAAGGATGAGGGGGAGTCTGGCATAGATGTCTATGCTACTTGTAAACGTGGAACTCTTTCTAAAAGCCCAGAACACCTAATTTATACTTTCCTCCCAAAAACCAACATATTATCCAGAAACATCACATTCATCACGAGTGAGCTTAGCTGGCAAATAATCACTGACATGAAACTAAGTTTCAGGAGTGATTTCAAAATATACTTCACAGAAAGAGAACCAATCCTCACCTATGACCAATCTTTAGAGCGGGTATTTGTGGTGTTGTGTGTTACTGAGGAAGTCTTGGTTGTAGGGTTCATATAAAGTCATTGCTTGGTTATTGACTTTAATACTTAAACTGATACATGACTAGTAGCTTCCAAGCTGGTAGCGTCCTGTACGCTCTCTTGTTTACCTCCCTCTGGCGTGTGAGGCACCGCACATAGAAAACGGATGGTACCGTTTTCTATGAACATGACATCCCTTCTTTTCTTTAAAAAGAATGAATACAGGATGTCTACCATGCTTGTAGCACAAAGCAAAGTTATTAACACAAAGTAAGTTATTAACATATCAAGAGATATTGCATACATTTAACATTATTTAAGCACACAAAGAATTTAAACAACTTAATCTTTACCACAAAGGATTCACAATGTTAAAAATACATATGCAATGTTAAACAGACATAAAAGAAACTGTAATCCAAAGTTACAAAATATTGAATGAGAGATCTGCATTTTTCAAACAATATTAAATTTAATTTAGAATAATAAGTAAATACTTTGCATTACAAAGGAACACAATTAATCATCAAATCGTGTAGGGCGTTTAACATGACGTTTAGGACTAGAGTCCCCAAATACAAGAATATCCCTTGATGAATTGTTTATTGAGTTATAACTAATTTTTTCTTTTTTCTTTTGCACGACTTTGCACTTCATCATTTTCTACACTAATTGGAATCACTTTGAAATAGGCCATATTACGTGTTATACTATGATCTCTATTACTCTCTGTTACCATAGTTCCTTTTACATTAATCACTTTATATGGTATTGTATCATACGGCATATCTAGCTTTCCCTCTTTTTTCTTTTTAACGAGAACAGTATCTCCAGCCTTTATGAATTGTTCCTTTGCACGTTGATCATGAGCAATTTTCATTTTGCCCTTGGCTAGTGCATCCTTCTGAGCGAGACGTTTATCCGTTACCTCGGCTGGCATGACAGGTAGTGCGATTCTCATAGGACGTCCAAATAAAAGTTCGCCAGGCGACTTGCCCAGTGTTCCATGCGGTGTTGCACGGTAGTTCCTGAGAAAAGCATACATAGCTTGTTTCCAGGATCGTCCTTCGGCATGAGCACAGCGTACCACTTTCATGAGTGGTTGCATGAATCTCTCGACTTCTCCATTTGCTTGAGGATGTAGTGACATCACACGGCGGTGTTTGAATCCAATATGCTCAGCAAAGTTGATGAAGTCTTGTCCATTGAATGGCGGTCCATTGTCCGTCTTGACAACTTCAGGAATGCCAAAGTTTGAAAAGATCTTGTCGAGTTTCGGGATGACAGCCTTTGCAGATGTGGATGTGATGATTTCTACTTCTGGATAACGTGAGTGATCATCAATGACTACCATCAAGTTGGTAGCGGTCCGCAGAATTCTGTCCATCGATACTTCCATCCATGGTGCAGCAGGTAGTGGTGAAGGTTGTAGAGGTGTTGGTCTTGAAGTATCCACTGCAGCTTGGCAAGGGACACAGGCATCATGCATATCCTTTGCTTGACAATCAATGCCAGGAAACCACACCTTTTCTCATAGCAGCTGTTTGGTCCTAACAAGACCTTGGTGTCCTTGATGTGCAAGCTTCAGAGCACGTTGCTGGAGAACAGCTGGAATGACGATACGAGTACCTCGCAGCACGGTGTCACATTGTTTTGCAACACTTAATTCTGTCTGGATGCATTCAAGTGCTTTGAATGCATCTTGGTCAACTCCTGAGGGTGGGATGAGTGGAAACTTTTTCTTAGTCAATGCATCCACTGTTGCTTGCAGAGTTGGGTCCTCTATGGTTGCAGTACGGATTTCATCAAGAGTGAGAGCCTTAGGGACTGCATCACAGGTTACAGAGTGTACATATTCCTCGGCAACTTGAATTACATCTGGGTTGATGTGCAGATGAACTTTGCTATCAGTAGAACAATCCATGGGTTCAATTCGATCAGAAAATTCAGCAACAATAGCATCAACATTGTTTGCAGATTCCACTGCTACAGCATTAGAAAGCTGAAGTAGCCCCAATTTGGCTGAAGTCTTGTAACTGAGTAGAGACTCCTTTGCATTCCTAACAACATGGAATGTAGTAATGAGCATTGTACTCTTTGACTTAATCTCTGCAGTGAAAGTTCCAATCACTGGCAAGGCTACCTTTGAAGCATAGGCAGTGGCTTTGCCATTATAGTTTTCAAGCTTTGGGAACTGTTTTTTAAATTTCTCATAGTGGCACTCAGCAATGGTGTCAATGTTTGATCCAGTGTCAATAAGAACTTTGAGACAAATACCAGTAATGTATACTATAGTATCTGGGTTGTTTGGAAGATCATTCCATTCTGTGATTGATTGTACTCCAAAAGTATAATCACATTCACTGTCATCTGAGACTGGTTGTAATGAAATGTTGTCTTCCACATTATTAACATTTTGGATATGAGGTGCAATATTGTGTTTACCACCTCGACCCCTATGACCTGATCCTCGTACAATACTTTTGTTCACTGACTGTGGTTTCTTTAGTGCGGAACGACATATAGCACCAAAATGACCTAGTTTTCCACACTCATAGCACTTCTTACCTTGAGCAGGACAAACATTATCTTGGTGTGGGTAGTCTCCTCCACAATTGTAACATTTATTGTTTACACCCTCTGATGTGAATCGTTGTGACTGCTTGAGTCTTGTTCCATGACTCCAGTTGTGATGTGGCTCTCGGCTCAATTTACTGTTAGAAGGAATTCGGAGAGATCTTCTCTCCTCTCTCTAGGAGACATGGGATGAGAGGGGGGAGCGATGAATGACATACGCACATTCCAAGCGCCTTATATCAGATCTGGTGGTGGTTTTTTGGAACCTTGGCTGGCTTGGCTCGACGGGCCATACCATTTTTCATGAAAGCTGTAACACCGAGTGCTATCGATTTTGGGAAAAATGTTCTTGGTGATTTAACCAGTGGTAAACGGGATGTAAAGAGCGCTCTGAGAACTCACGGTATTGATGCTCTTAATACTGTGGGGAAGAAATTGGTAACAGGCGGGAAAATTAAAAGACTCTCTAGGAGAATAAAAAATAAAAATAAAAAATGTAAACGAGGTCTTGGGTATAAAAATGACGTATTTTCACTATAGTAAGCAGTCATACTTCACCTTTCGGAGGAGACCATGGCGGAGACTAGTGGAGCTGGGGTGAAAATACCACTAGAATATTATAGCTCCAGTATTATTGACCAATTTCCTCGAAGTAACAGAATACGTAATGTGGAAAGTTCAATTGCCTCTACGGAGCAAATAGACATTTTACCTGTCAACCTCCCCATTAATCAACGTTTGTGGGATAATTACTTAGAATTCCATATCCCTGGAACCCAGGGCACCTTCTTAGATCTAGCTAATATTGTTATAGATTTTAAGGTATCTTTAACGAAAGATGACGATACCACAAAATTGGAAGAGGATGACTATGTGGAATTTGTGAATGGGTTGTCAAATACCATGTTTAAAGGTGTTCAGGTGTTTTTAGGAGAGCAGGTAGTTGAAACAAATTCTAATTTTAATTATTGGTCGTTTATTAAATTAATTACCTCCATGCCTCCATCAAAAATGTCTTCCTTGGGGAGAATTGGAGCCTTTCGTAGGGACTGGAGTGATAATAGTATAATCCCTAACGAATTTACTAATACATTTTTTACTGAAGCAACCGCCAAGGATAAAAAATTTATGTCTGATTTAAAAGGTAAAGGTTTGTCAATGTGTTTTCCCCTAGTATTGGACGTAACAACCCTAGACCAATACATATTAGATAATATAGATGTATGTCTAATATTGGAACTCTCCCCACATGCTTGGGTGCTAAATACAAGCATGGTCGATGGCTCTAAGTATCGCTTGCATGTGGATTATGCTAAGTTATGGGTAACACGAGTGTTCCCCTACCCAAGTGCCTACCTAGCCTTAAACAGCTCACTGTTAGCATCCCCTGACCCCATAAGCTATACTTTCAATAGAACCATTTCTAAAACATATGTCCTAGTGGGGAATCAAACTAGTCTCTTAATTGATCAGCCTTGGGTGCAAGTAATTCCGCACAAGATATATATAGTCATAGTACCAATGAATTATTATGCCGGCCTTCACCAAGGTAATGGATTATATTTTGAAAATGCAAAGCTGAAAAATATTGCTATGTATTTGAACAATAACGCAATTTACCGAATTGGCGGTGATTTCGACAACCATTATTTCCGCCTTTATTACGAAACTTTGAAGACATTAGGGTTAGAGCGTGATTCACTACTAGGCTATGACACTTTTAAAAAGGGGAGATCAATATTCGCATTTGACTTAACCACCATTCAAACAAAGGATTCCCCTCCCTGCGGAGAAATCTGGCAACTTGCGTATGGAGCTTAAATTTGGTGGCGGTGTTACATATAACAGACTGGTTTTACTGTTTTGGGAAACGACCGGGGTACTATCCATCGACGGGCAGATAACTGTTCTGTGTGACGTGCGAGCTTAAAAACATAATGAATTGTTATGATATAAATATTAATTTAAAAAATAATCTAGGGGATCGAGCGCTCTACCTAGGATGTTATAATGCAGATGAAATAGAACATTTAAATATCTCATCAAGAAAACCTATCGTCCTCATAACTAATATTTTACCATCACACAGCAGATTAACTATGGGACATTGGGTAGCTATTTATGTTGATAAAGTTATACATCGATTTTTTTTTTCAATAGTTATGCAATGTTGGCGTTTACTTATGGGCATTATTTTCAGGGATTTATTAAAACTAACAAAATAACAGAGGTGTTTGGAATGTGCTACAGACTCCAGAGTGATTTTACTCTTGCCTGCGGGCTCTATTGCGTCATGTTTGTTCATAGGATAAGCCACCTGGGGTTGCCTTCAACAGTACATTACTTACATAATGTATTTTCCAGCATTACTTTAAAATTAAATGATAAACGAGCCCTCGCTTATGCGAGACGATATTTTCCTATGAAACATCATTGTGTTAGGACATTTTGTAGAGGTGTAGGAGTTGGTTCTTATAGGTGGTGTAGAGAATATTTTTGTTAGCTAGGCAACCTACCTAACAAGGGTGGGATTACCCCCTATAAAAACCCCTCTCACCCCACAACCTCCCCAGAAGACCACCAACCTCCTCATCCTACAAATGGAAGGTGTCTCTCCAAAAACACCCACAGAGAAGATTGAAGTCCTTGAAGGGCCTGGTTAGTATTACCCTCACTTTCTGGTAAAGATTTTTTTTTTTTCCCACAATAAAAAGTTTGTACATCCTCTATTTTACCTCTTTATTTTTTTTCAGTACAGTTCTTGGGACCCGTCCACATTTGTAGAGTAGTAATTCTACGTGGGGGGTCTGCCCAAAACAAGATGCTGTAACATAGCCTAATTGATGATGCCTGCTGTAGAGGACACAAGGTCGCTCCTGCAGGGAGAGAGGTATGTACTAGCTGTTCTTAGAGGAAATATAATATTTTTCAAATAAAAGATGTAATCCTATAAAAAACCTATAATCACTATAAATTATTTCCCTCATCTCTTTCCAGAACACTTCAGATGCGGGAGAGAAGGAAACTCAACCAAAAGGCGACCACCCAACTCACCCCACACCCCCAAGAGAGGAGGGAAGGGGTCAAGACCTCCCCCAACTCACCACAGATGGGGAGACGTCAGAATTCTACTCAGATGAGGATGGGGAGGTGGAGGGGGGGTGAGGAATAAAAGTGAGGAATCCATAACTACAATTATTACCTATCATAATTAACTTCTTATACATCATTTGTGATTTTTACCTAATAAAGCATTGATAAATTCTTTGATTTCTTTAACCCCTGGGGGAGATTTATAATTTAATACTCCTTAAATACTCTTATATAAGACCCACACGACCCTACTGGGTGTGGAACTCTGTTACGGTAAAGTCAAGGTCATTAGGTGCGAGGAAGGGTACGGGCGACCACCCCTACTGAGAGGAACCTGTTTTTACACCTGTCCCATAGAGGAATGTGGGGGCGTAACTGGCACTCACCTGTGTATGTTTATTATACAAATAAATTCATTTTTTACTTAAATATACTGTCATACTTTACTGTATAAATGAACATGATCATAGCGGTACATAATAGATACCTATCTTCACTGTTTTTCGACTGCTACCACTTACACCTTGGATAACCTAATATGGAGTGGCTCTATGTGGCACTCCGCTTCTGATTTTCTTATCTGATTGCCTTACATAGGTGACTCTATCTGTCACCAAATTATCTACTCAAACCCATTAAGATTTCGACTTAGATTCACAGAGCAGAAGAAGTTGTTAAACACATATGGCAAAATTTTACTGAAGCAACCATACGAGTCCTAAATACTCATACTCCGCCCAAATAAAACAGAAACAAGCAACACTTAGTGGGCCAGCCAGAGGCTTAGGGCTCGCGGAGAAATATCCCTGAAAAAAAAATGAACTCGGAGGGCATAGGAATCTTGGTAATAATGCTTGGGGATTAATTATTGAAATCTTTACTCTACTTATTGAGAATATAGAGGCATTCAATACCACACGAGATTATTATTGTTGATGTAACTTATTGACTGCAGTTGAGGTACAAGGGACAGAGACACCAAGGTATTTGAAAGAAGAGACATAGTCTATTGGTATGTTGTCTATCTTAAGTTTTCGTGGTCCACTTTTGCTGTTGCCAATTTGTCTGTTAAATACCTTAGTTTTAGCAGCGTTGATTACAAGACCAAGGCTCTCACAAGCTGTATGTATACAATTTAAGACTGTTTGCATTTCGCGGTGGGTTTTAGTATGCACAAGGATGTCATCTGCATAGCTGATAGTGATGTTTGCCGGACTAGTTGGGATTGATTTTAGTAAAGCATTAATTAGAACATTAAACAAGGTAGGACTAAGTACTTCTCCTTGTGGGGTGCCTAGTTGCATTACTTTAGTTTCACTCTTGTAGCCTTGGAACAGTGCAGAGGACTTCCGGTTGGTAAGATAGCCTCGTATCCATTGTAATAAATGTCCCCCTATATCCATTCTCGCTAATTCATACATAATCACTTCCCAATTAGCAATATCAAAGGCATTTTTTAAATCAAGAAATGTTGTGTACTTGTGCCTTTTATCTCCATGAACAGTAAGAAAGGTTGTGATACAGTTGTGTACACTTTTACCATGTGTGAAACCATTGATATCAGGTGACATGTGCTCTTTAACTGTAAACAATAATCTATTAAGCACCATTCTCTCAAAGGTTTTGCACATGCAACTGGTCAGTGAGATGGGACGGAAAGCATCTGGTTGGCCAGGCTTTGGTACAGGTACAGTAAGACTGGTGGTCCATGATACAGGCAACTGCCCAGTGACATAACTGGCATTAAACAATTCTAATAATGGGCTACCGGGTACACGATGTAGGAGTCTTAGAATATCATAGGTGATACCGTCCTCACCAGGAGCAGTGCTACTGCCCCTGGAGAGGGCTGCATCCAATTCATAATCTGTATATGGAACATCACATTCATCATGTTGCTTGCTCAACATGAAATTTATGAGAGCATTTCTGTCTGTGGACCTCTCCTGCAATTTCTCCCTAGTGCTAGCTGGTAACATTCCAAGGCTGGAAACCTGAGCCCATTTTGCAATTAACTGATTGGCTTTCTGTTGCGGGTTTGGGTGTGAAACTTGTCTACTATTTTTACCAATAATTTTGTTTATGCCTTTCCAAGTTTTGCCCAGGGGAGTATGCAGGTTAAGTCCACTAACAAAACCCTCCTATTCATTTTGTCTCAGTTCAGTCATTCTCTCCCATGCCGCTGCAAGCGCGGCCTGAAACAGTTTTAACATTTGAGGAGTTCTAAGGCTCTTATATGCTTTACCTGTCTGTCTAGCAATTGATCTAAGCTCTTTCAGTTTAGCATCATCATAGTACTGGTTGTGTCTGACCTGTTTACCAGTACTTCTTTTTGTTTGGTGTGACTCACTATTTTTGATGGCCTCATAGGTATTATTTACGAGGTCATAAAACTGTTGTACATTCTCAGGCTCATAATTGTTATACCAATGTGCTATGCTGTCTATAAAGAATTTTTCTTGCTCTTTCCTTACTGTTAGCCTGCGTCTACTCAGCTTAGTGCCAGGTAGGTTAACATTATCCACGTGTATGTTAGCTGTTATGGCTAAATGGTCAGACATTAAGTCATCCATAATATCAGTCTCATGAGTTGTGTATGACAGGTTAAAGCCAATGCACCTATCTAGGACTCCTCCATATATTTGCGTTGGTTGATTCTTACTGATAATTTGAACATCATCATATGCATCGAGAAGTGCCAACAATCTTCTCCCGTTGGTGTTTGTGAGTTGATCCCCTAATTGTTTGTGTTTAGCATTTAAATCCCCAATTAATATTGTAGAGTCAGTATGTGCAAAACTAGGTAGGTCAGTATACTGGAGGAGGCCAGTAGGTGCATAGGCATTCAAAACATTACGTGTAGAGTTACCAACGTGTACCCGGATACCATGATATTGAAAACCCTCTCGTTGTTGGGCGGGAAGTGACTCATGTGGCAGGGATTTTTTAACATACATAAGACACGTATTTTTTGATCTGGGATTATAACACTGATAACTAGGCAAATTCTGCGGGGTTTTACCTGCGGGAGTTAGGGTTTCCTGGAGGCAGACAATATCTATGTCTTCAGTCATAACCTTATGATGGAAATCTGAATACCGTTTTCTAAGAGAAGCAATATTCCAACTGAGTATCTTGATGACACTGTACTTGTTGTTATGAGATTCAGAGGCCGCCATTGTTCTTTTGTACTTTATCAGTCTGCAGTTTCATAAAAGCAAGTGTATCCCGATACCGGTTGTAGTGCTATATTACAGCTTCTTTTTCCTCTTCAGTCAGCACATCACCTGTCACCATTTCTTTAAATGTGTCACGGCGGAACCATCTGGGATGTGGCGTGCGCGGCCCGAGGCGGGCATCCACGTCCAGTTGAGCATCGTCATTATCACTACAAGCGACACTGGTTTCACTTTGTTCTTTATCACAATCACTTTCATCATTTCCACTACTATATTCCTTCAAACAGAGTTTATCAGACCCGGTATCAACATCTTGATCGTCATCACCATTAAAGTTCTCACCCTCAGTGTCACTACGTTCATTATCAGGATCAGTTGCGCCATAATACTCATCGACAGCACTATGCGTTTCTACGTGGAAAAGTTTACCTCTGTTCATAGCACACTGCGTTGATGAGGCTGGGGTGTGGGGAGCCGTGGTGGGAGAGCCCAGCTGGTGTGAGGGCTGGGACACTCCCTGCTGGGGACTCCCCTGGGGTACTGGCCCCATGGGAGCACATGGTGGTACCCCAGGTTGGTGTGGCCTGCACTCAGTTATTAATACTCTCACAGTGTCCTGAAGAGTGGTTATCATCGTCTTTTGGTGCATGATTTCCTTATTTTGTTCGGTTATCTGCTTGGTCAGGTTTTCCACAATTTTGTTTTGTTTTTCTACTGTATGCATAAGCTCACTAATTTTCTGTGCCTGATCCAGGCCCCCCAACCAACATGAATTGGTAGTGCCTACAACTGTGTCACTCCTTCAAGGAGTTCCGGACCAACCGGGCTGTGGTGGGTATATGGGCCTGCGGGCCGCTCCAAGCAACAGCCTGGTGGACCAAACTCTAGCAAGTCAAGTCTGGCCTCGGGCCGGGCTTGGGGAGTAGGAGAACTCCCAGAACCCCATCAACCAGGTATCAACCAGGTAACCCCGCCGAAGGGAATAATTTCTACATATTAATGAATCGAGTTGAATACAGCCTCATTTTACCTTTTTTATTTAGAATTATCAATTAGTAATAGATTTAACTTCTGTTAATAATATATATATATATATATATATATGACTGTTTACTGGAAATAGGTGATATAGTCAAGATCAGCTGTTCCGGTAAATAAAACGATAAACTTGATTTCCCGTCTCGACATTCTGGTGCGTTTAACATCTAAATTAATTGACTTTCACTATGAATATCATTTGCTGTCTTATAAAACCCCTTATCATGACGTAAATAGTCGTCAACCACGTCTCCATCCTTTCGGAACTCTGTTTGAAATATTACAAATTATATCAGGAGTTCCAGTACTGGCGTGAGTACGCATGCGCCACAGGATGGAGGAGAGAGAGAGACAGAGTCGCCATATTAGAAAGCTGGTATCTAGGTGTTGTGGAGCTACATGAGAGTAACGATCAAATTTGAGAGCATCCGTCCTTCTGGGAGCTTCTGATCGAGTGTACAGCGTCCACAACTCACGAACACAACATTCGGCACTAGAGTATTATGTAGATTTAATAATATGGCCCTTATTTAGTAATCTATATAATCTTGCGTCGTTATGTTGCGAGAGATATAATAATCCCACGTGAGAGTTGATCTCCTTTCCAATTTCTTTAGATTATGCGATTAAGTGCAGGAATACAAGGTTTGGAATGGAAATTACATAAGATTTACCATTCAGCGTGAAATTAACTGCAAGAGAGACGAGTTTCTACCTGAATGTTCACTTGTCTCTAGGCACTGCTGAGTGGGACAGGAATAAACGGGTTAAGGCTACCATACGTTATCTACGTTCATCTCTGGCAGCTAAGCTGTTTATGCCTCGCATCGTAGTTAGTTATATTTTAACATTTGATAATCAAAATATTATTTTATGTATGCATTATTCCATTAATAGGTGCATATTAACAGTATAAATAGTATTTACCCCACAAAAGGGTGGGCATGGAAATAGCTCTAAATTTAATAAAAATTTACAGTTCATTTAGCTAGATTTATTTGATTTCATTTTTGCATTTATTATAGGAGATCCACAAGCCACTGGTTCTCCTAATTATTAATATAATTCTGGTCCTTCAAAATATTTAATTTTATTGAAATGTAGAGCTAATATTCCCCGCAGTGGGTAAGACGGGTGTAGGGAGGTGGGTAAGACGGGTGTAGGGAGGTGGGTAAGACGGGTGTAGGGAGGTGGGTAAGACGGGTGTAGAGAGGAGGTAAGATAGGTGTAAGGAGGTGGGTAAGTTGGGTGTAGGGAGGTGGGTAAGACGGGTGTAGAGAGGAGGTAAGATAGGTGTAAGGAGGTGGGTAAGTTGGGTGTAGGGAGGTGGGTAAGACGGGTGTAGAGAGGAGGTAAGATAGGTGTAAGGAGGTGGGTAAGTTGGGTGTAGGGAGGTGGGTAAGACGGGTGTAGGGAGGTGGGTAAGACGGGTGTAGGGAGGTGGGTAAGACGGGTGTAAGGAGGTGGGTAAGACGGGTGTAGGGAGGTGGGAAAGACGGGTGTAGAGAGGTGGGAAAGACGGGTGTAGGGAGGTGGGTAAGACGGGTGTAAGGAGGTGGGTAAGACGGGTGTAGGGAGGTGGGAAAGACGGGTGTAGGGAGGTGGGTAAGACGGGTGTAGGGAGGTGTGTAAGACGGGTGTAGGGAGGTGGGTAAGACGGGTGTAGGGAGGTGGGTAAGACGGGTGTAGAGAGGAGGTAAGACAGGTGTAAGGAGGTGGGTAAGTTGGGTGTAGGGAGGTGGGTAAGACGGGTGTAGAGAGGTGGGAAAGACGGGTGTAGGGAGGTAGGTAAGACAGGTGTAGGGAGGTGGGTAAGACGGGTGTAGGGAGGTGGGTCAGTTGGGTGTAGGGAGGTGTGTAAGATGGGTGTAGGGAGGTGGGTAAGACGGGTGTAGGGAGGTGGGTAAGACGGGTGTAGGGAGGTGGGTAAGACGGGTGTAGGGAGGTGGGTAAGACGGGTGTAGGGAGGTTGATAAGACGTGTGTAGGGAGGTGGGTAAGACGGGTGTAGGGAGGTAGGTAAGACGGGTGTAGGGAGGTGGGTAAGACGGGTGTAGCGAGGTAGGTAAGACGGGTGTAGGGAGGTGGGTAAGACGGGTGTAGGGAGGAGGTAAGAGGGGTGTAGGGAGGTAGGTAAGACGGGTGTAGGGAGGTTGAAAAGACGGGTGTAGGGAGGTGGGTAAGACGGGTGTAGGGAGGTGGGTAAGACGGGTGTAGGGAGGTGGGTAAGACGGGTGTAGGGAGGTGGGTAAGACGGGTGTAGGGAGGAGGTAAGAGGGGTGTAGGGAGGTAGGTAAGACGGGTGTAGGGAGGTTGAAAAGACGGGTGTAGGGAGGTGGGTAAGACGGGTGTAGGGAGGTGGGTAAGACGGGTGTAGGGAGGTGGGTAAGACGGGTGTAGGGAGGAGGTAAGAGGGGTGTAGGGAGGTAGGTAAGACGGGTGTAGGGAGGTTGAAAAGACGGGTGTAGGGAGGTGGGTAAGACGGGTGTAGGGAGGTTGAAAAGACGGGTGTAGGGAGGTGGGTAAGACGGGTGTAGGGAGGTGGGTAAGGCGGGTGTAGGGAGGAGGTAAGAGGGGTGTAGGGAGGTGGGTAACACGGGTGTAGGGAGGTGGGTAAGACGGGTGTAGGGAGGTGGGTAAGACGGGTGTAGGGAGGAGGTAAGACGGGTGTAGGGAGGTGGGTAAGACGGGTGTAGAGAGGAGGTAAGACGGGTGTAGGGAGGTAGGTAAGACGGGTGTAAAGAATAAAGGGAGAAGGGTTGGAGGAAGTAGTAGATGGAGGGAGTAGTAGAAGGAGGGAGTAGGAGAAAAAGGGAGTAGTAGATCGAGGGAGCAGTAGATGGAGGGAGTAGTAGAAGGAGGGAGTAGGAGAAGAAGGAAGTAGAAGGAGGGAGTAATAGAAGGAGGGAGCAGTAGAAGGAGGAAGAAATAGAAGGAGGGAGCAGTAAATGGAGGGAGTAGTAGATGGAGGGAGTAGTAGAAGGAGGAAGTAGTAGAAGGAGGGAGTATTAGAAGGAGGGAGTAGTAGATGGAGGGAAAAGGAGAACGAGGGAGTAGTAGAAGAAGGGATTAGTAGATGGAGGGAGTAGGAGAAGAAGGGAGTAGTAGAAGGAGGGAGAAGAAGGAAAAGGGAGTAGTAGACTGAGGGAGTAGAAGAAGGAGGGAGAAGTAGATGGAGGGAGTAGTAGATGGAGGGAGTAGTCGATGGAGGGAGTAGTAGAAGACGAGAGTAGTAGAAGGATGGAGTAGTAGATGGAGGAAGTAGTAGAAAGAGGAAGTAGTAGATGGAGGGAGTAGTAGCAGGAGGGAGTAGTAGAAGGAGGGAGTAGTAGATGGAGGAAGTAGCAAAAGGAGGAAGTAGTAGATGGAAGGAGTAGTAGAAGGAGGGAGTAGTAGATGGAGGGAGTAGTAGAAGGAGGGAGCAGTAGAAGGAGGGAGTAGTAGAAGGAAGGAGTAGTAGATGGAGGGATTAGTAGAAGGAGGGAGTAGTAAATTGAGAGTGTAGTAGATGGAGGGAGTAGTAGATGGAGGGAGTAGTAGAAGGAGGGAGTAGTAGAAGGAGGGAGCAGTTGAAGGAGGGAGTAGTAGACGGAGGGAGAATTAGAAGGAGGGAGTAGTAGAAGGAGGGAGTAGTAGAAGGAGGGAGTAGTAGATGGAGGTAGTAGTAAAAGGAGGGAGTAGTAGAAGGATTGAGTAGTAGATGGAGGAAGTAGTAGAAAGAAAAAGTAGTAGATGGAGGGAGTAGTAGAAGGAGGGAGTAGTAGAAGGAGGGAGTAGTAGATGGAGGAAGTAGTAGAAGGAGGAAGTAGTAGATGGAGGGAGTAGTAGAAGCAGGGAGTAGTAGATGGAGGGAGTAGTAGAAGGAGGGAGTAGTAGAAGGAGGGAGCAGTAGATGGAGGGAGTAGTAGAAAGAGGGGGTAGAAGAAGGAGGGAGTAGTAGAAGAAGGGAGTAGTAGAAGGAGTGAGAAGTAGAAGGAGGGAGTTCTAGAAGGAGGGAGCAGTAGAAGGAGGGAGTAGTAAAAGGAGGGAGTAGTAGATGGAGGGAGTAGTAGATGGAGGGATTAGTAGAAGGAGGGAGTAGTAGAAGAAGGGAGTAGTAGAAGAAGGAAGTATTAGAAGGCGGGAGTAGTAGAAGAAGGGAGTAGGAGAAGGAGGGAGTTGGAGAAGGAGGAAGTAGTAGGAGGGAGTAGTAGAAGGAGGGAGAAGAAGAAGAAGGGAGTAGTAGAAGGTGGGAGTAGTAGAAGGAGGGATTAGTAGAAGATGGGAGTAGGAGAAGGAGGGAGCAGTAGAAGGAGGGAGTACTAGATAGAGGAAGTAGTAGAAGGAGGAAGTAGTAGATGGAGGGAGTAGTAGAAAGAGGGAGTAGAAGAAGGAGGGAGTAGTAGAAGAAGGGAGTAGTAGATGGAGGGAGTAGTAGAAGGAGGGAGTAGTAGAAGGAGGGAGCAGTAGATGGAGGGAGTAGTAGAAAGAGGGAGTAGAAGAAGGAGGGAGTAGTAGAAGAAGGGAGTAGTAGAAGGAGTGAGAAGTAGAAGGAGGGAGTTGTAGGAGAAGGGAGCAGTAGAAGGAGGGAGTAGTAAAAGGAGGGAGTAGTAGATGGGGTGAGTAGTAAAAGGAGGGAGTAGTAGAA